>NW_018237255.1:0-3132 GCF_001263595.1 Phalaenopsis equestris | reverse complement strand
CCTGTGGTCCCAGTTTGGTTTAAGCTACCTGGTCTTCCATTACCTTACTTCAAGCTTAATGCACTTTTTAATATAGGGAGAGCACTAGGTACTCCCCTCAAGGTTGATGCTCCTACTTTCAATAAAGCAAGGCTTTCAATAAGGCAAGACCTGCTGTTGCTAGAATTCAGGGGGAAAGAGACATAACCCTCCCTGAGATAAAAAGGATATGGATTGGTTCTGATGCAGAGGGGTTTTGGCAAAATATAACTGCTGAACAAAAGCCTTTTACTGCCAACACTGTAAAATGTTTGGCCACACTATTGAGAAATGCTATAGGCTCCACCCCCTACTAAAAAACTCTCTAAGAATCCAAGCGTAGCTAATCAGGTTTTTAATCAGGGATAAAGAAATAATATCACTACATTTAATCACAGGAATGCTGTCAAGAAAACCAGTAAAACTCTTTTTGTTAAGAACACAAATCCTCCTGCCACTTTCCCCTCTGGTGATGCATTGGGGGAATTATCAGAACCCCAAAATAAATTGGAAATTTCTCCAGGTTGTGTGGAGAGGGCAGAACCTAATGAAGTCAGTATTATTACCCCTCCTTCCCCCACACTTGCTGGAAAAGGGAAATGTGCTCTGAAAAGCCCCTTGATCACTGAGGCTGACACTAGAATTATTGAAGCTGCTACTGTTGATGTGCAGCAGGCTTTGGGAGAAGATTGGCAAAGTCAGAAAATAAGGAAAAAGAATGTGATGAAAAGTTCCCTGGTCAATGAGGCTACTCCTAGCATTGCTGAGGCTGATGTCATTGATTTGCAACAGGATTTGGAAGAGGATTAGCAAATTCAGAAAACCAGGAAAAAGAAAAAGCAGACTTCTTAGGTGTAGCAACTTCTACAAGGAACAAACTCTCCTAAGAAGGATGGAAAGGCTAAGACTCATTCTGGCTCTACCTCTACATATAATAGAGAAAGAACTAGGTCAAGGTCTCAACCTTCCATTCAATTCTCACCTATCAATGATTAGTATTCCTCTTTGGAATGTTAAGGATCCCATGATTAATATTTTATGTTGGAACATTAGAGGAGTGGCTCACCCCTCCTCTCGTTTAAGATTAAGACATCTCATCAGACTACACAAGATTTGGTGCTTTGCAATTCTTGAACTTATGGTCACCAAATATCCTCAAAACATCATCAACAAGTTTTCCAAGTTTACTTTTTATGCTAATTCCACTAATAAAATGTGGCTCTTTGTCAGACCTGAAATTCAGTGCAGTTTACTTGTTAACCATCATCAGTTTCTTCACATTCAGTTTGCTATTGGAGCATAGGTGGGATTTGTATCATTCATCTATGCTAGCAGCCTTCCTAGATACCAATAAGAATTGTGGCATGAGCTGATAACTTCGGGAAAAAATATTGACTCTTTCTGGATTTTGGGGGGTGACTTCAATTGTATCACTTCTCCAACTGAAAAAAGAGAGGGTAAAGCCCCTTTACTTTCTCCAATAGCCAAATTCAATAACTTCATCAGTGATGCTGGTCTATTTGATCTAGGCTTTCAAGGTCCAAAGTTCACTTCGAGAAGAGGCACTTTGTGGGAAAGATTGGATAGATTGCTTGGCAACTTCTTATGGTTTCAAAACTTCCCATTCTCTACTGTCACTCACCTTGCAATGGCTGGATCTGATCACAGACCTATCCTTTGCTCCATACAGAACACTACTAGACCAACTCATACACCTTTCAGATTTCAGAATATATGGACTCTACATCCAGATTTCATTAAGGAAGTGGAAAACAATTGGAATTCCAACCTGAATGTAGACCCCTGTATCAGATTATGGTTAAAACAAAAGAACTTAGCCTCTCATCTGAAAATATGGAATTGGGAAAGATTTGGTAATGTCAATGAACAACTGGAGGCCATCCAAAAAGAAGTTCATAGTTTGGAGGAAGGCTTACAAATGGGGATGAACTCTGAATATGAGGTTCACCATGCCAATGAGAGACTCCTTGCACAAATCAGCTACCATGAATGTTTCTTAAAACAAAAAGCTGTTGTCACTAAATTCACTGGTGGTGATAGAAATACTAGATACTATCATGCTTGTATCAATCATAGAAGGAAGTGTAACATGATCTTAAACATAATCAATATCAATGGGAGGAAGTTAACCAATGCAGAAGATATAGCTTATGATGCAATCCAACATTTTCAAAAGGTGTTCACCAATGAGCTGGATTTTAGAAGCCCAATTGAAACGGAGATGTTCACTAACTGTCAGCAATATGTTCAAAATTTAAATCTCACTATTACCCCATTGGAAGATGAGATAAAACAAGCCTTAGATTCGCCTGATGGCTACACATCTACTTTCTATCAAGCCACATGGGATAGGACTAAACAAGACATTATGCTTGCTATCCAAAATTTCTTTCTTGGTGTAGACCCCCCTAAATATTTCAGTGCCTCCACCATCACTCTGATACCAAAGAACCAAAATAGGAGAACTTGGGGGGATTATAGGCCAATCAGCCTAACCATTGTGATCTCCAAAATAATAAGCAAAATCATTGTGTTTAGGCTGCAACCCCAACTTCATCATCTCATTAGTGACAACCAAGTGGCTTTTATTAAAGGGAGGAATATTACTGACAACATCCTACTTGCCCAGGAACTCTAGTTAGATCTTGACAGAATTTGTAGAGGTGGAAATGTCATTTTCAAACTAGACTTAACTGGGAATTCATCCTTGATACTCTTTCTGCTAGAGGCTTCAATGAAGGATTTATTAATTTGATACACAGATGGCTTAAATGAAATTCACATTCAATTCTAATCAATGGCAAGTGTCATGGCTTCTTCAATGCTACCAGGGGGATCAAGCAGGGAGACCCCTTGTCTCCAACCATTTTTATACTTGCTCTGGACTACCTTTCAAGACAATTGAATAAGTTGGTTACTAATTCACCTCATTTGGCTTTCCATCACTGATCTAATATCCTTTTAAGCCATTTAGCTTATTCTGATGACATAAATTTTTTCTCAAATGCTTCTATGAATTTTGTTAGGAGGGTATGTAAATGTCTTCTCCACTTTCAGCACACTGTCGGCACTATTTTTGGTGTAGGGTTTGCC
>NW_018237254.1:0-6969 GCF_001263595.1 Phalaenopsis equestris | reverse complement strand
TGTCCCTATGGTTAAAGTTCTTTAAATGTTATGGGATAAGTTAAAGTTGATTAGTGCGACACCATTTAGGATCTTACGGTTCCCTCATTTCGGTATCACTATTTTCTATTAGATTCACTTAGTTCAAATGAATTTACTAAACTCAACTTAATGAGTTCCATTCTTTCATTTAGATCGTGAAAAGCCTTGTTAGCAACCGTAAGTTACCTCCTCCGGGGGATTCCCGATCGTCCGATAGAGATGTCTTAACTTAGTTGCAATTGTTGTTTTGTGATGTTTATGATTAAATTTTGAGTTGTCTTATATTTTGATTATTGTGAAGGTGATTTTTATCTTGGTTGATTTTACTTTTGGTTTTGGTTTTGTGGCTATCATAGCAGTTTTAGGTTTTCATGCAGGGGGACATCATTCTTTAACATGCAAATTTTAAATAAGAAGTACGAGAAGGTAAATGCATTAATTTAAAAGTGTATCTGTCGAGTCTTCTCTCTCCACCACCTGAAAGGTTAGTACTTGCAAGTATTTCAAGAAGGTTTAAGTTGTAAGAGTAGATGAAGGTTTTGTTATCAAACCCCAAGTTATCATTTTTTTGAATCTCAGAAGATCCTAATAGATAATTTTAGAACAAAATATGACAAGTCCAATTTGCCCTTCAGAATATCTAATAGATTTCAAAATGTTCAAGGTGTGGCCCTAGATCATTTTGAATATCTCTTGAAATATCCCGAGTTCATTTTGATCTTATCATAATATTCCAATAATCATATGAGGCTAGAGTGTGGCTACTCCATTTCTCATTAAAGCTTAACAATTTATTCATCCTAAGGATAGGATACTCGATTAGTCAGTTGATGTTTCATTTAAAAGTTATGTGAGTCAGTGCCCTTAAGGCGTGTTTGAGTCATTTAAGATTGTGGTGCCTGGAGTTAAAGTCAGGCTTTTAGTGCTTAAAGATGTTAATCACCAATCATATTATTTTATAAATCCAATCAACTTGAGTTTAGGCATCGAACATATGTCACTATCAAGCCTTTAACAATCATAATGAGTGAAATGATGGTTTTTAAAGTTTTGATTTAAGTGCCATATATCCTTATTAAATGATCACATCATCCTCAACTTTGGGCTTAATAAAAGTAAATTATCATCTTTCTGGCTTAAGCCCATCACTTGAGAATCATTTGATCTTTAATTGACTTCTAAGTCATGAAGATTAGGGGAATTATGCTTTTAGTTGATGTTTTGCAAGGGTGTTGAATGAGTTTCTACCTCTTAGCTCCATTGTATTTCAATCATCCAGACTTGTTCATTAAGATTAAAATTACCTATTTTCCTTTTGATAATCCTAAGTTTTTTATTAAGGCACCAAATTCTTAAAATTACCACTTTGCCCTTGGGACACTTCACCTCATAACTCTTTAAAAACAACTCAAACGATTTTGAGAGTTTAAAGTGTTAAATCCATGAGGTAATTAAAATGTTAGAGAAGGATATATGGACCTCTCAAAATTTAATTTAATTTAGATAATTATTTAAATTCAGAAAATAAGGTTTTCAAAAGGTGAGTTATTTAATTTACTAAAATAAAGCTTTTATTTATGATAAAATTATCATAGGATTCATTAAGTAAGAGAAATATTTATTTATAAACACTTAGACAAAATTTCATGATTTTTTGAATCAGATTTCTATTTTTATTATTTAATTTTAGATCAATTTTCATGATTTATCTAAATAGAAAATAGTTTTTTTAATTACAAAAATTATTTTTATACTTTTATTAGACTTCTCTAAGTTCAGAAAACTCAGAAAATCAAATTTCATATTTTTATGACTTTTAATTTATTTATTATAATTATTTTTAGTGAGAAAAACTCATTTTTAAGCTTTTAAAAATTTATTTTTAACATAGGAAAATTAGTAAAAATATTTAATTGAGTCCCAAGTGATTCTTTAGGGACATTTTGAAATATTTTTGTATTTTTAGAATTTTAACTTATTCTTAATTATTTTAAATTCAAAAATGAGGCTCAAAATCAAGTAATTTACCAAAAATAAATTTTATTTTTCTTAAGTGCTTCTGATCACAAAGAACTCAGAAAATCACTTTTAATGATTTTTGTAAGTGTATTTAATTTAGTGTAATTATTTTTGTACAAAAATAAATGCTTTCTGTAAAAATCCACTTTAGTGCATAAATTAAGTCAAATAATTTTCAAATTTTTAGAGTGGTTAGATATGATTTTATGAAAAATGTGTGGTTACTTTTTTATATGTATTTAATTTACACAAATTAATACAAAGTATTCACATTTAACTAAGTAAAGAAATTTACAAAATGATTCAAAGCGTCACAATATTTTTCATAGACTTCTCTGACAATAGAAAACCTACTAAAATTGTTCTCATAATTTTATAGGTGATATTTTGATTTATATAATTACAATAAGCCAAAATGGTCACCTTAGCTTGAAAATTAGGGTTAGAAGCATAGAGATGCTCTTTGACCTTGGAAAAATTAGAGAACATCTCCTCTGTGATGGGAAATAAACCGTCAAAATATCAAGCTATGGTGAAATATTTTAAGCGATGGATAATTAAAATACCACAGAGGGTATTTAATTCATTAAAAATAATGTATATGAAAAAAAAAATTATTTTTGGTATACATTATTCTCCTCTATTCACTGAGAAAGTTCCTCAATTCACTGAGTAAGAATATATTTTTCTTTTATTTTTATGATTTTTTTAGAGAAATATATGGATTTTTGAAGTTTAGGCATTTAAAATAATTCAAAATTCCATATTTTTCTACATATCCACCCGACGCCAACTCATCCTCATCTGCTCCAAAGGCTCCACACATCGCTTAGCCATTTGAAGCTGCCAGCCATGTAGCCTCTACGCGGACAACGCTTTATGCACCATGGATCTGTCCGGCTTGATCTCCTCTGTCCGTTGAGTACACGCGCGATCAGACTGCTCTCCGTTATCGTCCCCAAGGGACCTAGCCCGTGAGCCGTTCACACTAAAACCTGAAGATCCTTAGCCTAGACTCAACCAAATTGCATGGGGTTTATTTCTAAACCTTCATCTACTCAAGACAAACCTATTTGTATGGATTATACGATATGAAATACAGTATGGAGAGTAAAAATAAGCTCGGATTAGGGTTATGGTTCAAAACCTTTGTTTGAGAGGGAAGACCTCAATTAGATGACTGTGGTAGCTTTGTTTGGTCCCAACAAACCTCCGGATGGAGTCCCAAGCCTTGGTTAATGGTCTAGGTATGAATCCGATCAAGGTGGTTTTTAGGTGTTGGTCTAGAGCTTGGTTAGAGGCTATTTCAGAGGGGGCTTTTGTGGGGAATCAACTTCTCTTACTGTGGGGATGGTGTCTACATAATTCATTGAATTTTGGTGAGCTGTGGAGCTATGGGGAGTTCTATCTTGGTTTTGGCTGAAATTTGAGCTCAAAATTAAGCTCCACAATGGGGATCAATGGGGGAAAAAGGTGGGCTTGAACTGAGGAGGTCTTAGAGAGTCTCTGGGAGCAATTTGGCAGAGTTTCCTTAAGCAAATTTTAGCTCTCCTTTTCTTTGCCATGGAGGTGAGGTTTAAATAAAATGGCCTAAGGTGGCTGTCTTGGCCAATTGAGGGGTGCAAAATGATGCTTAAGTGGAGGGTTTTGAAGTGCTAAAGCCAATTGGAATTGACCAACTCAGACGGGTGAGTTTGGGAGAAGATTTTTGGTTAAGGCCCATAAATGGGCATAAATTCCTTAGTTTAGGGATCCAATGGTCCATAGCTCACCATGGCTGGTCCAAGAGGGTTTAGCTTGGTCAATAGAGTGTGCTTAGTGGCTGTGGAGTCATCAATTTGGTAGCTTTGTGATGGCTAAGTTAATTTTGGTGCATGGGTTCAATTTGGATCCAAATGGCTAAGAGTTGGGTTTGGGTTTGGCTAGGCATGTATTTGAGCCCAATTGATTTATAAACATTGTGTAGATGATTGTTATGAAGACTTTTGGTGAAGGATTGAAGTGATTTTGAGTCCAATTGGAAGCTCAATTTGAAGGATTTTGGGATTTTGGTCAATTTGGGCACATTAGACTAGACTTAGGTCTAGGTTGGGCTAAGGTTGGGTGAGGTTCAAATTGATTGTTGAAAATGGTCTGTAGAATGTCATGAAGAGTTTTCAACACAAATTAGGTGCCAATTTTGGGGGCTAACACATTCAATTTGGTGGAATTTCCAGAAATAACTAATTTGGGGCAAATTTGGGGATTTTTGAACTTGGGTTGAAATTAAATGAGATTTAGGTTTCATTAAGGTCAAATGAAGGTCAGGTTTGGTGTGTAGGAGTGTTATAAAAGATTTAGGATCCAAATTAGGGCAAATTAAGTGGCTATGGGGTTCAATTTGGTGGGATTAAGTCATAGGACCAAAATTGGGGTTTGACTTAAATTAAGATTGAGCTCAAAGCATGGGCCAATTAAACTTGGATTTGATTTAGATTGGTCATATGAAAGATTCATTTGAGTTTAGAATTGAAATTGAGGGATATTGGGTCAAAATTAATGGACATTTAAGGTAAATTTAGGGAAATTGGGCCTTTAAAGGCAATTTGGGGGGTTTTGGTCAAAATGGTCATATTGGCCAAATTGGGTTCAATTGAAAGGTTCAAATTGGTTTTGGAGACATTTGAAGTGATTTTGGAGGTTTTGGAAAAGTTTGGGGTGCCAAGGGTATTTTTGTAATTTTGGGGGTCTTTTGGTAATTTGAAATTTTTGATTGATTTTCGGTATTTAAAATGGTTTGAAATGATTTTTGAACAAATTTTAATATCTTGAGTGAATTTGGAAATTTTTGGCCAAATTTAAGGTTTCAAGGGTATTTAGGTAAGTTGGGTAAATTTCGAGGTAAAAGGCCAAGTTGGGTTTTTTTGGTAGAATTTGGAAGCCAACCACTATATGTGAACTATGGACCAATGGAATCCCCATTTGGGTCCTCTATGTGCTGGTCTTAGCTAAACCCTAGCCTAGGGCTAGTGGGTTTAGGGGACCATCTACATGAGTCTCCCAAAAGATCAAGGGATCAAAGTTAATAATTTTGGGTTTAGGGTTGTGAGTGATTGTGGGTGAGAGTGTAGGTGAGTGGACTAGCTTAATACCAACACCCAGGCCTAACCCTATGGTCTGACAGTCCTATGAGGTCTCATTTTGAGCTCCCTCATACTGACCCCACCTACTAAGTGCTAGAGGTTATGACCAATATATGGAACTTCAAGTTGAGCAAGGAGGAGTCTAGAATTTATAATGGCAGAGTTTCTAATTGTGAGGGATTATTTTCTAGTTTTCTAGGAATAGTCAATAGGAAAGTCATATGGCTAGACCTTAGGCAACTAAAGAGGGAAAACTAAACCTCGACAAAAAATGAGGTCAATAATTGACAAGCTGTAAATTTAGATTTTCAGTAGGTGCTCCCCCAAATTGATTATTTGATAATGGATAAATTTCCGATAACACTTCCGGATACTCTCGTATCCATCGGTATCCGTCAGAGGATGGAATCTACTCCCTCGTAGGAGTGGATAAATTTCTGGTAACACTTTTTCAACTTGATGACCCTTCGAATCTATCTGTTATGGTTCCTCTTTTGGGTTCGGGTTGGTTCAGGTCAGTGGTCCAGTCCTTGAGCTTGATCAGATTTCAAACATGGGTGGTGGGATAGTTAATCCCTCAATCGGATCCTCAATAATCATTACTTCTTTCCTCTTAGCAGCAGCGGGGCTAGCAGGTTTGGCAGATGCGTGACGACAGTAGTTTTATACTTCTTACAGGTAGGGAAGTCTTGAAGGCAGTTCATACTGAATTCTTCAGATGGTTCCTGTATTTTCAGTGTGACGATCTTCGTTACTACAAACTGGGCTTTCTCGAGGATGAGCTCAACATCTTCAAATCTGGCTCCAAATTTTATGGTAGGAGCGAGATTACGGGCTTCATGGCTCGTTGGCAGGTTGCAAGAAAAGGCAGCGTCGGGCAGACCATTACAACAGGCTTTAAAATAGAAAGTTTCAGGGTTAGCTATATGGCCATAAACCTCGTAATTTTTAGTGCAAGTACTGAAAGTAGAGGTTGATCTATAGACCTGGTGGGTCGTAATTTATGGGTATTTTAAAATCTTGTTTAAGAAAAATCAAGAGGTGTAAAATTTAATTAATATAAGAAAATTTTAAAGTACGCACAACACAACAAGATTTGAAAAGTAGCAAATCAAATTTGGAAGGGAGATGTGAAGTATTTTAGGACCAAGTGTGGGAGCTATTTAGTGGCAGGCAACGCCCATGTGGAACTAGTCCACCGAGACACCTATTGGGGGTCTGACCCCACATGAAAATTTAAAGAGTCCAACCCCTCTGTTCAAAGATGGTTGAACAGATAGTCCTGAAGTCCAAGGAGTTAGCCGTACTTTCCCAAGACAGAAATGGCTAATGTATGCCAACGGAAGAAAGGTAATCTTGATTCATGAGGGACATGAATGCATTACCGATGTATGAAGATATATTTCTTGATTTGTATGGAGAGAAAAGCTTGTCCCCAGCAGAGTCGCCAGAAGCTGTCGGCGCTATTTTTAGATGGAGGAGTGCCGTAAGAAGCTCTCGGTCACCGGAATCAAAATCCCGTCGCCCGCTTTGGAAGGACGTTTTAATTTAATATATTTAGTTTTAGAAAAAAATATGAAATCAAACTGACCCCATATTTTTCATAGCTTAAATGAAAGAACGTTGTACCTCAAATCTTGTATCTATCCCGAAGGATAAACACAAGACTTGAGGATGAGTCTCGATCAAATAAACTAAGGAATATCTGACATCCGTTTGGTCTGCGAAGCCTTTGTATTTGCCGACAAGTTTCCCTATTTAATATAAAGACATAAATAGGGTTTATATTAAGCTGGGCTCGGACATG
>NW_018237253.1:0-1946 GCF_001263595.1 Phalaenopsis equestris | reverse complement strand
ATATCAGGCATAAATGGTCAACAGCTTTCAACAAGAAAATATTTGGGATCGGGTGGTTGATTAGCTTGTACAATATCAGACATAAGTGGTCAACAGCTTTCAACAAGGACATATTTGGGATGGGGATCCTTTCAACACAAAGGAGTGAGTCGACGAATAACATTTGTCATAATGCCTCTAAGCCAACAAGCACCCTCACTGAGAGTTTCTTGGGTCTTGAAAATGTCATGAAAGCTTGGAGAAGGAATGAAGATTTTAAATCTGAACAATCTGCAATTGTCCCCGCTGTAAAAAGTAGTCCTGTGTTGAGGCAAGGAGTTTTAGTTTATACGAGGAAGCTATATTCAATGTTTGAAGCAGAATTGTTACATGATATGTGTGGTCTTGCTGTGAGTGACGTATAAAATTTGTCAACACTCGTGACATCTAAAAATTGATGCCAACAACACAGTCAGACCTTGGATTGTTAAGGTCGAAAAAGGCAACTCTAAAAGTACATGCAATTGTAAAAAAATTGAAATGATGGGTATATTATGTGCTCACACTCTAAGGGTGCTTAACCATGAGAATATAACAAAAATCCCTGATAAATATATTTTGCTGCGGTGGTCGGTTCATGCAAAGAGGAATATTTATAACAGCTATGGTTATAAATATTTGAAAGATTCACAAACTTCAGCAACTTGTTCGAGTGGTCTCATATATGGAACGCACGTTCATAAATTTGCATACCGAATCAGCATATTAACTCAAGGTAATGAACTTGCTGAAAAAACGTGCTGAAAACATTAAAGAAACTAACACTCGAATCTGAAGCTATATTGAATGGGAAAAAACCTCAGAAAATGCCAATGTCAAAGAAAAAGACACCGAATAAACCACACAATTTGAATGACCCAACGAAGATGCGGCCAAAAGGCGTTTCTAATGATAGATTAAAAAGCTTTTGGGAGAAGAATAACCGATCAAAAAGTAAGATTGAAAAATAAACAAAGTGTTAGTTAGGTTATATTCTTCTATTGTTTTGGATGTACGTTGAATTACAGCTCACTAACATGACACATTGTTTAGCAGAAAAGGATAAAGAAGTTTCAAATCAAGCAACATTTCACCCATCAAATCCAAGTCAATTTTCAATGTCGAATCAGTATAGTCAGATACATAACTTAAAGTTCGAAATATTTTATGCTGTGTGATCTAATTCTGAATTGACATATGTACCTATATTCATATGTGATTGCTTGAAATCAACAGGAATTGCCTGCATCACTGCCTATAGACACATACAAGAGCTTATTGGACCTAGATGATGATGTGTGAAATACCAAGTAATTGAAACGATCTATTATTTGTAATTTTTGAATTAATGTATATTTTGCAGAAGATAATGTCGTTTGTGTTGAAATATTCCCGAAGTAATACCATAATATCGTATCTGGCTTGTTAAGAGGATAAATAAGTAATACGACTACTATGTAGCATATACTACGAATAAGATCCGTGGGATTTAAAATATTTTGAGAATTTATCTTAATTTTATCTCTCGTTTGTAATGAATAATACCAAAATATTCCTGAAGTATTACCGCAATACAACCAAAATATATAAGGAATATATCACGGTTTTATTGGAATATTCTTTTGTTGGATTCGCAAGTCCGCGGTTGTATCAAGCTTGTACTGAGGATAAATAAATAATACGACTACTACATAACATCTACGAATGATTAAATGACATTTGAATAAGATCCGTGCGATTTAAAATATTTTGAGAATTTAACTTAATTTTATCTCTCGTTTGCACTGAATAATACCAAAATATTCACGAAGTATTATCGCAATACAACCAAAATATATACGCGTGTTGGCGGAGGAATATATCTCGGTTTAATTGGAATATTCCTTTGTTGTATTCGTCAGTCCGCGGTCGTATCTAGCTTGTACCGA
>NW_018237252.1:21447-22498 GCF_001263595.1 Phalaenopsis equestris | reverse complement strand
TAAGTTTTATATTTTTGATAAATCTTCCTAGGGTCAGAGAACTCAGTGGAGAAAATTTTCTATTTTTCTAAGTTTTATTTGATTTATTGGAATTATTTTTAATGAAAACCCATTTTAGACTTTTAAAAATTATTTTTAAGCTTTGAAATTTAGTATCTTTATTTAGAAAATTAGGAAAAATATTCTAATTGTTCTTAAGTGCTTAGGATGAAATTTAGAACATTTTCATAAATTTTATTATTATTTTCATGAATTTTATTATTTTTGTGATTTTTATGGATTTTTAATTATTTAAATATTTAAAATAAGTTAAAAATCAAGGAATTTTTATTTTAATTTCAAATTTATTTTTAGAAAATTCCTTTGGTAACAGAGAACTCCAAAAACCAGTTTTTATAATTTTTTGAGTTATATTTTAAATATTAAAAATCATTTTAGTACCAAAAATATCATTTAACTTAAAAAATTAATTTAAGTTATTAAATGAACTCCAATTGTTTTGAAATTTTTATGGGGAGTTCTTCGAGTCTCGAACAATAGTGGAGATCAAAAGTTAAATCATTTTGATGTTTGTATTTTCTAAAATTAATTATCTTTGTGTTTTAGGGTTCATGCTAATTAGGTGCATTCTTAATGACTTAACCCATGAAATATTTTACAAAGGGTTCTCTAGTCATAGCAAACCTTCCAAACTTTTCTTGGAATTTTTTAAGAAATATGATAATTATTATGAATAATTTATGCAAACAATAGACATAAATTTTAAAAATATGAATCTCTGTCAAGAGATCTCCTCTGACTTTGGAAAAATCAGAGAATGTTCCTTAAGACAGAGGCAACAACATGCTAAAATAT
Source organism: Phalaenopsis equestris (assembly GCF_001263595.1). Taxonomy (NCBI): domain Eukaryota; kingdom Viridiplantae; phylum Streptophyta; class Magnoliopsida; order Asparagales; family Orchidaceae; genus Phalaenopsis; species Phalaenopsis equestris. Next base: position 21,643 of record NW_018237252.1, on the reverse strand, counting down.
CAAGTCATGGTGAAATGTCTACATGCATGGACAATCCAAAGACTCAAAATAGTATTTAATTAATCAAAAATAACATATGCATCAAATAAATTTCAAATAATTTCCACATTATGTTTCCACATTATTCTCCTCTGTTTACTGAGCAAGGGTGTATTTTTATTTTATTTTTGTGATTTTTCTACACAAAGATATGAAT
>NW_018237252.1:0-5350 GCF_001263595.1 Phalaenopsis equestris | reverse complement strand
ACTCACATCCAACTCAAGAGGTAACAAGAAAATATGTGCATCACGTTAGGAAGGAAAGCACTAGGACTCACATCCAACCCAAGCGGTGACAAGAAAATATGTGCATCATGTTGGGAAGGAAAGCACTAGGACTCACATCCAACCCAAGCGGTGACAAGAAAATATGTGCATCATGTTGGGAAGGAAAGCACTAGGACTCACATCCAACCCAAGCGGTGACAAAAAAATATGTGTGTTATATTGAGAAGGAAAGCACCAAGACTTACATTCAACTCAAGAGGTAATGAGAAAATATGTGTGTCATGTTAGGAAGGAAAGCACTAGAACTCACATCCAACTCAAGTGGTGACAAGAAAATATGTGTGTTACATTGAGAAGGAAAGGAAAAGACTCACATCCAACTTAAGAGGTAACGAGAAAATATGTGTGCTTATGCAGTAAATATGCAGATTCACACATGTGAATTCGTGGGGAATATGTGAAGAAATCGGAAGCCTTAACATCCGCTGAAGGGGGCCTCACACCGATCTTTGGAGAATTTGAAATTTGAAGGAATCGGAAGCCTTAACATCCATTGAAGGGGGCCTCACACCGATCTTCTGAGAATTTGAAATTTGAAGGAATCAGAAGCCTTAACATCCATTAAAGGGGGCCTCACACAAATCTTTGGAGAATTTGAAATTTAATGAAATCGGAAGCCTTAACATCCATTGAAGAAGGCCTCACACCTATCTTTGAAGAATTTAAAATTTAAATAAATCGGAAGGCTTAACATCCATTGAAGGGGGCCTCACACCGATCTTCTGAGAATTTCAAATTTGAAGGAATCAGAAGCCCTAACATCCATTGAAGGGGGCCTTACACCGATCTTCGGAGAATTTGAAATTTTAAGAAATTGGAAGCCTTAACATCCATTGAAGCGAGCCTCACATCGATCTTCAGATATGGGGAGTCAAAATTTGGGTACTGACCTCATATGAAAACAGTGTAGAGAGTTAGTGATGTTGAATTTGCAGAAATGTGTCACGTGAAAAGGTTGATTTTGTTGAAGAAGATTTGCAGAGTTTTATGGGGTTTTGTGCAGAATGTGAAATTCCGCGGGGATGTGAAGAGAGTTAATGCAGATAAAGATGGTTGTGCTGCACGCACAAAGAGTAAGTAACTCCAAAATGAGAGAATCCACTCAACAGATTTGTTTCCTTTTCTTATTGTTTTTATCACATTAAATTTTTTAAAATATGTTTTTAAAGTTTTAATTTTAGTTGGTTGATTTTCAAAAGAAATTTGTTTTGTTGCTTATTCATTGGTGAATATTTTTAGTTAAATTTTATTTATTGTTAAAGATTTGTTGTTTCGTTCTTTGTTAATTGAATTATGAACCAAGGTTCGCAACTTTCATCCATCGCACAAAAAGACAACTGACGAAAAAGGCACATTTTGAGAGAAATTTCTATTAATCTGTTCCCATAAAGATGTTATAGATCGAACATAGGCTAACACTTCAAAAAGGTACAATATATAGTCCATGTCGAAATACATTCAGAACATCTCATGCTATGAATATATTGTAGGCAGCATATATCAGATACATATCATGTTGTTATATATAAAAAAAAAGTGAACTCTCTAATCATCTGTTCCAGGTACGACGAGCTACTGATCAAGTATACCTTCTAAGCCATGCTCCATGATAAGAGTTCCCTTCGCATGTACATAGAGGTACAACCCTCTCATAGATCGTATGACAGTAGCTCTTCTAGTTCCGAGTCCGGCTGGAGTCCATATGGCATTTTGCAGTCATCCATCCTGTGGAAAGTCACAGACACCCTGCGGTGTCGTACCCTTGGAATGCAATGTTTGTCAATATTTGCACCGTTGCCTTTAAGAATGAGCACTGAACCGACTGGTAGAGGAATCTCTACAGAACCTCTGAACTCACCAGGGCTGACGATGGCAATCACTTTCTCAAATAAAATATTGCTCTTGCTCAGAAATGAGAACGTGTAGAAGGGTGTTACAAAATCATGATGATCAATGTGAGGAGGTATGCAGTCTCCCTCGTTACATATGTTAATGATGCAGCTGTTTGTGATGCAGGTAGCTGGCAGAATATTCCATTTGACCATTCTTTTGAACATTCACTTTATCATTAGCGGTAGTGGATATACTTGATCGTGTCTGAGGATCCCAGCTGGATTGCAGCAGCAGCCACACTGGATAGTAATCCTCCCTTCTCCTCGTATCCATTTCCTTGTCTCGGAATAGGTCCTTTCTATAAGTAAACCTGCTCGACCTCTGTCCCTTAGGTCAAAAATGCAGTCAAGTATACTTTGTCCGTCAGTCTCTAAGAAGACTCTGGTATAGAGTTCTAATCCCTCCAGTATGTTGATGAATTTTCCCTGAACTTCTTCATAAAATTCAAATTCTCTTTTATTTACATTACTTATCTTGTAGTACTCCATTGTACTAGAGGTCGGTAGCTATTGCGGGTGTTCCTGCCTTCAAGCATTGGCAAGAACCCAAACTTGCACTGGTTGATATGGAACATGAGACTCGGCATCTAGCGGGATGTACAACCCTGGGCTTCATGGTACATACTGATCTGTCCCCAGTGGGACGTATGGCTCATCCATCATAAAATATGATGTCTGAGACCGATCGGTGCTTGAGGTATACTCTTACAATGTACTGAAACGCTGTAAATGTAGAACACTGCAATCCGGGCATTCTACAAACAGACCCGTGGCTGATGTCCCGACCGATATTTCAGCGTTGCACGTCAGGCAACCCTTGCATAAAACATCTAAAACTGAAAGTGTATCTGACTCTGTCACGAACCCTTGCTCTTCATCTATGGTGGGTAGGCTAGTAGAAGTTTCTTTTAGGTCTGGATCATAAATATGCCCCTCAGGAATAGTAGGGGTGAGCAAGTTGTTTGTCTCTAAGTTATTCGTCTCTCTCTGAAGTCTGCGTTCTTGTCATAGAAAAGCTCTCTGCTTCTTGCGACTGGCGTTTCTGTGTTGTGTTCTTTGAAGCAAAGTACTTGGCAGTCGTTTGTTATTGGCGGCTACTAGGACCCCGACTGGTCTAGCTACCATGGAGGGCAGATGACTGGGCCCTTCCATCAGATCTTGCTCTGTCATCACGTTCTTGCTATTGTGTGAAACATTAATTTTAGCGGTCGTTCTCAGTAGTGAAGGCAATCCCTCTTTCTCTTTGCAGCTGACTACTTCCATGAGAGGACCTTCGTAGTCCATGTCAACCTGGTTAAAATCCATGTTAAAGTCTATGGTACTACCCTACAGAGCCATTTCCTCATTTAGTGCGAGGCTCCAGCCATCCTGGGAAGCAAAGATCAGCCTCTGTCCTAATATTTTTCTGCAGACGACAGGAAAAATGTCAGTGGACCAAAACTTGTCTTGAACATGAACAAAACAAAGTATTTATTAAAGTAAATTTTAGTTTGTTTTGGTGAAATAAATTGTTTATTTTTTGTATGATTTTTGTTTAATTTAGTGGAACATTATACTCAAAAGTGGAAAGAAGAAAATTTGAAGTTTAAAATTTCATTCTCAAAATTTTCATTTTATTGAGGTTAATTACAAAATTTGGACCTGGTCATAGACATTTGGCCACATAGATACCCCTAAAACAATCAAAGTTTCCAAAGTTTCAAAGCAAGCAGAGGCAAGCGGCGTCAGGTTGCATAATAAGTTTACAGATATCGTCTGTTTATTGGTAACATAGGTCATTTGCCCTGGAAGTCCACTAACTAGTAGGCTCCTCCTGTATAGACCTTTTCAATGACAAATGGTACCTCCCAAGTTGGCTCAAAATTTTCACCTATTTTGTGGTATGCAATAATAGACCTTTTGAGCACAAGTACGAGGTCGCCAACTTTGAATGTCCTTGGGCAGACCAATTTATCATGGGCTTGTACCATCTTTTTCTAGTAAACCTCCAAATGTTGTTGTGCTTCTAGCTCTTTTCCTGAGAGACTCTTCAGTTCTTCAAGTCTGAGTTTCGCACTTTCTTCCGTTGTGAGTTGGTTGGCAATGTCGACTCTGAGAGATGGTATCTGGATTTCTAGCGGTAGCACGGCCTCGGCTCCGGGGAGTCCTGAAAGTTGTCCGATAGGCCCACATGGCTTCTAATAGTTTGTTGTGCCAATCCCTTTTGTTTTCATCCAGTGTTTTCTTCAAAATCTGTACCAGTGTTTTGTTGAAAGCCTCGACCAGACCATGTGCTCTAGGATAGTAAATCGTAGAGTATCTCCAATTTATTCCATGTCTTTTGATAAAATTATTGATCTTTGTGCTTCTGAAAGCTGTCCCATTATCTTAAATTATTCTTCACGGTACTCAGAAATGGTAGACAATTTGGCTTTTGAAAAATATAAGGACGTGCTATGCCGTAACCTCACGTAATGGTACTGCCTCTGCCCATTTGGAGAAATAATCTGTAGCGGCAAGTATAAACCTGTGTCCTTTAGAAGGTGGAGGGTCTATCGGACCTATTATGTCCGTGCCCCAACACTCGAATGGCCACGAGGCAATAGTTGGGTGTAGCACATTCGGAGGCTGGTGTAAGACCACCCCATGCACTTGGCATTGGTGACATTTTCTGGCTATATCCATGTAATCGGACGTCATTGCTAGCCAATAATATCCAAGTCTTTTAATCTTCATTTTCATTTTTGGCTCTGACTGGTGAGCTCAACACAATCCGACATGTACTTCTTTAACAATATTCTTACAGGAAAAATATCAGTAGGCCAAAACTTGTCATGAACAAGAGCAAAACAAAGTATTTATTAAAGTAAATTTTAGTTTATTTTGTTAAAATGAATTGTTTATTTTATGTATGAGTTTTGTTTAATTTAGTGGAATATTAAGTTCGAAAGTAGAAAGGAGAAAATTTGAAGTTTAAAATTTTTAAAATTTTCATTATATTGAGGTTAATTACAAAATTTAGACCCGGTCATAGACATGTGGCCACATTGATAACCTTAAAATAATCAAAGTTTCCAAAGTTTCAAAGCAAGCAGAGGCAAGCGGCATCATGTTGCCTAATAGGTTTTCATATATCGTCCATTTTTTGGTAACATGGGTCTTTCGCCCTGGAAGTCCACTAATTGGTAGGCTCCTCCTGTGTAGAACTTTTCAATGACAAATGGTCCCTCCCAAGTTTGTTTGAATTTTTCACCTATTTTGCGGCGTGCAAGAATATGCCTTTTGAGCACAAGTATGAGGTCACCAACTTTCTTTCATTGTGAGTTGATTGAAAATGGAGGCTCTGAGAGATGGTGTCTGGCCTTCTAGCGGTAGCATGGCCTCGGCTCCGTACACGA
>NW_018237251.1:0-1032 GCF_001263595.1 Phalaenopsis equestris | reverse complement strand
ATATATATATATATATTATTTACTTTAATAAGTAGTTTATATATATGTAGATTTATAATAAGGTTGCTTCCCACAATGCGCTTGGTTTAACGTCGTCAACCCGACATAGCATTGTTTAAACAGGATGACTTAACATCAAAATTTTGTTAAATTGTGAAATGTTCCCTTCATAATAATGTTTCAATCGATGTCCATTAACTTTAAATATCTTTTTAGTTTTAAAATCTTTAATAACAATAGTTCCATAATAAAAGACTTTAAACACTTTAAATGGTATTAACCATCTTGATTTCAGTTTTCCTTGAAATAATCTCTATCTTGTATTATATAATAGAACTTCTTATCCAGGTTAAAAGTTCTTTTTAATAATCTTTTGATCAAGTCATATTTTCATTTTCTCTTTATAGATTTTTTCATTATCATATGCTTCATTTCTAATCTTCTCAAGTTCAATGAGTTGCAACAATCTTTTCTCACCAGTATCTTTTAGATTAAAATTAAATTTCTTAATAGCCCAAAATGCTTTTTGCTCCAATTCTACACATAACTATCATGTTTTTCCAAAAATAAGTTTATTTGGTGACATTCCAATAAGAGTCTTATATGCAATTTTGTAGGCCCATAATGCAATATCTAATCTAGCAGACCAATCTAATTTATAAGCATTTACAGCTTTTTCTAAAATTCATTTTATTTCACTATTTGATATCTCTACAAGACCACTAGTCTGAGAATGATGAGCACTAGAGAATCTGTGCCCAATGTCATATTTTTGAAATAAGTTCTTGATTCTCTTATTCCTCAAATGGAAACCCTCCATCCATAATAATTACTCTCGGCATTCCATATCTTGTAAAAATATTTTTAATTAAAAATTTTGAAAAAATATTTTTATTTAAAAATTTAGAAACACTCCGAGCATCACATCTAGGTACAATAATAGCTTCAATTCATTTGGACATATAATCAACAACAAGTGATATGCATAATTTTCCAAATGAACACATAAATGGTCCCATAAAATCTAATCCC
>NW_018237250.1:5056-6062 GCF_001263595.1 Phalaenopsis equestris | reverse complement strand
TGTAAATTAAATGACCCTCTGAATCGGGCGACAGGATTTCTATTATGGCGATCAACAGCTTCCACAGGACGACACCCCTAAAATTTTGCTGACATGGGAACTCTGATGAGAATACTCTGCCTGAATCTTTATCAGTTGCTTCCCTTTATCAACCGTCACTATTATTATGGAATTCTTCTCAAATACTATAGTTGTTCTGGACTTCTCTGACTTTTTTTTGAGAATCCATATGCTTGACTTATGCTTGTAGACTGCTAGCCTTGCTTAACAGCTTCTCGAAGGACTTGATGGTGAGTCACTTAAGCTTGAAGTATACCGACTCATGGATGATTTTGAGTAGAATCTGAATCGCATGTTGTTCCTCTAGTTAAGGCTCACATTTCATGCTTAGGTTTCTCCACCTTAAGATATAATCCACAAAAGTCTTATTAGGCTTTTGTCTTTCCACTACGAGATCTCCAATAGAAAAAAGATGTTGTGCTCTGGTGAATCTCTTCACAAACAACAATTCCATTTATGTGAATGTCTTTACTGATCCATTTGGCAACTCGGTATACAGACATAATGCTAAACCTGACAAGATGCTAATAAACATATAGAAGATCAAGACTTCATTACTCCAGTGTCGCCACAACTGTCTCAGAAATGTGCTACGTGCTGTCTTGAATTTCTAGTCCCATCGAACATCTTAAAGTTTGGTGACAGAAAACCCTTAGGGTACGACAAAAAACTCCTCCAGATAAGGTCTACCCTTTAAAATTAATGCACCACCTTTGGATTGGGCTAAGGACTCTCGAACTTGTAGTTCAACAATCTGCTTTATATCTTTTTCCGGGATTACACTTGGCAGGGAATCTTTCTTTTGCTGATTGTCTTTATTGGTGGAGGCAACTTCTCTCCTTTTATTGGTAATGTGAACTATCTCTAGTTGATTGACTTCTGGAGAAGCTAACAACTGTGATTGGGATTGTTCATGAACTGTAGCCATGGCGGCAATGGTGGTAGA
>NW_018237250.1:0-1683 GCF_001263595.1 Phalaenopsis equestris | reverse complement strand
AACTGAAGATCCAAATTTACATCTTACCAATTTTCTAGACTTGTGTGCTACATTTAAATAAGATGGTGTTTCAGATGATGCCATAAGACTTAGGTTATTTCCTTTCCCACTGAAGGATAAACCTAAGATGTGGTTGAATTTATTAGCACCTGGATCTATCAGAACTTGGGGTGATTTAGCATAAAAATTCTTTGTTAAATATTTTCCACCATAAAAAATTGCAAAGCTTGGAAATGATATTACATCTTTTAATCATTTTGAAGGGGAATCTTTTTATGAAGCATGGGAATGATTTAAAGAACTCTTAAGAAAGTTTCCACACCATGCTATACCAGATTGGTTAATAATTCAAACCTTTTATAATGGATTAATTAGTTCTCTTAGATCTATTATCGATGTTGCTGCTGGTGGTTCATTGATGTTAAAAATATTTCATGACTCTTAATAATTCAGGTGATAATAATCAGCAATGGGGGAACAACCAAGTAAACCGATTAGGAAACTGGAACAACCAAGGGAATAATAATTATAGATCTACTTTTCCTCTAGGATTCAACAGTAATACACAATTTAAGGATAAGAAGTTGTCTATAGAAGAAGTGGTATTACAAATGGGTAATCAATTACAAAGTTAAGGAACTACAATTAGAAATATTGAGAATCAACTTGGGCAAATTTTAAGTTCATTAAGTAATAGATCCCAAGGAACACGTTCTAGTAATACTGAATCAAATCCAAAAGACTAGAATAAAGAGCAAGTTAAAGCCATACAACTTAGAAGCAGAAGAGAGTTGGAAGGTAGGGCTCAAAAAGAGATTGAAGTAGAGAGAAGATATTGAAGAATCAAAAGGGGATGCTCCGAAAGATCCTGAAAGACAAATTTCTCCACCAAAAATTAATTTAGAAAAACCATCACCTCCATTTCCTTAGAGCCTTCAGCAACAGGAGTTGGAAAAGCAATTTTCAAAATTTTTGAAAATATTTAAGAAACTTATAATCTATATTCCATTTGCTGAAGCTTTAGAACAAATGCCAGGCTATGTAAAGTTTATGAAGGATATTCTCAACAGAAAACAAGAACTGTTGTACTTAGTGAAGAGTGTAGTGCTATAATTCAGAAAAAGCTTCCTAAAATACTTAAGGATCCTAGTAGCTTCAGAATTCTATGTGCAATAGGAGGAAGATTTTATGGGAAAGCTTTATGTGATTTAGGGGCAAGCATTAACCTTATGCCATTTTCAATATTTAACAAATTATGATTAAGAGAAATAACTCCTACTACTGTAACTCTACAGTTAGCAGATCGTTCGATAACATACCCTAAAGGAGTTATAGAAGATATCCTAGTGAAAGTGGATCAATTTATCTTTCCTGTTGATTTCATTGTGCTAGATATGAAGGAAGAGATAAAGAGATACCTATCATTTTGGGGAGACCTTTCCTAGCCACTGGAAGAGCAATGATAGATGTGCATAAAAGGGGAATTAATAATGTGCGTCAATGATCAAACTATTCCTTTTAACAGTTCTTAACATTTTAAAATCAATTAAATACCCTATAGAAGGTAAAGATGATGAATGTTGCAGAATGGATGTTATAAGATATCTGAGTGAATTCCATTTCAAGGCTACTTATGAAGAAACATCCAAAGAAAAAGATTTGGAACATGAGAAAGAAGAGGAA
>NW_018237249.1:0-6599 GCF_001263595.1 Phalaenopsis equestris | reverse complement strand
GATTTAAGAACTTAACTCTAGGTTAGCCAATGTTCTCTATGCGCTTGGAAGAGGGTAAAGAATAAGATTGCTCTTAATTGTCATAAGCTACACTTAAACCTCTAAAAATTTTATTCTTACACTGATTATGATCTCATCACAATGGGAAAAGGAATTTTAATTATATAAAAACTTTTCAAAATTTAACCAGCCTCCATAGATTAAGTTCTTACTTAATTTAGTAATTTTAATGTAAAAGTAAAGTATAAAATTTAAGAAAATCAAACTTTTCAAAAATTTGAAACTAAAACCTGATAGCAGTGTACTAGTACTTACCCAAAGTGATTTCTTACCTCGCTTCGTTGTGGGATCGATGCTCTCGGTCTTAAAGAAAACCTTATATTACTTGAAAAATACATGCAATTGCATGGAACCACTAATGTGTAAATTATAAATCAAATTTTAAACTCTATAAAATATTCATTTTGCACACTATCCGCTTAAAAGAAACTAGGTCAAGAACTCGGTCAAATTTTTGGCCATGAAACTTAAATAACTGTGTAATTGTCGGTCAGGTCAGGAACACGCCCTCTTAAATTATTGTATCTAGAAGAGGTAGGATCTATTAATTTTGGCTTTATGATTCATTATTCTATAGTCAATACCCCAGCGGTAGGATCAACTCTTGGTTTAGGGCATTTTCTATTATCTTTTCTTTATGCCAATTTGCAGGATTTGCAATTAGTAGTGAGGAGGAGATTCTTTGTCCCTTAAAGCCAATCTTGGTAGCAAAAATTGAGTATTATTGTTTGCATCCTAATGTTAGAAAAGGATCAGAAAAGAGGCAGCCTAGCTCTTCTACTTCTTATCCATCACGGCCTCCTACTCAAATGGAAACATTTGTACAACATTTGGAATGAGTGGGAGATGATATTGCATTCTATATGATGGGGTATGCAGATTCAAAGAGCATTTTTCACACTTGAATTGTCAAAACAAAAGAAGATTTGACCATCGAGTCTAGTTCCGAGTTGCTTAAATAGAAATGTATAGACATAATCAGTGGATTGGGGGTAATAAAATAATGGAGTTCAATAGATATCCTCCTTACCAATTGTACGAGCAGAGCACAATAATGGAGGAGGATTCAAAGGAGGAAGCTGATGCTGAAGTTGGTGGTGATGCTGATGATGATGATCATGATGATGAGTAGATTTTTATTTTGATGTGATGTACTAATGATGTCTTTATTTTCCTTGCTACTATAATGTTGTATTTAATTTTTATTCTGTTGTATTTGGCATTCTCTCTTGTGCTGATATTATGGATGCAATGGATTAGTATTTATTGTTGTTCTAGACTTTATGTGAACTTATCAGTTGTGATATTGTTGTTTTTTTTAATGTAAATTTCAAGTTAAACTATTAATCTGAGATTCACTTACTATAGCATACTTGTCTTTTCTGCTTATACGTGTAGACTTTTTATGACAAACTCATGTGGTAGAAAGTGATTTAGTACTATTTTCTCCCTACTTATCTTTATGTTTTTTAATGTTATAAATGCTTAAAAAATAAGTTTGGAGGGAAAAATTTTAAAAAGCTTAAATCTATTTGTCCTCATTAACCTACACTTAAAATTAATATGCTTCTAAAAGGACTTAAGGTAAGTGGTGTTAACTTTTGTTTACTTCAATTTTGATTATAGGAACGATATAGTATATTTATTTGAAATTCTATGTAAATAAGACTAGTCTAAAGTTAAGTTTTTTTGTATAAAACAAGTAGAAAAATGACTTTACTATTAATTATAAAAAATAGTTGTATATTTGAAAATTTGGGATTCCTTAGATTTATATTTTACATGAATTGAGTCTCTATTAAAAACTTATTCTAACTAATACTTTCAACTTTGAAAATATTTTAAAAGTAAAGGAGAGTGATGGGTTTTACTTTAAGGGATGACAGTGAAATTTAAAATCCTTAAAGTTCTATCCAGATTGATTAATCATTATATAGATGTGAAAAAGATCGTAAAGAAAGAAAGAAGATGAAACTGAAAAAAAGGAAGAGATAAAGGATGTTGACCACACTTTTTTTGAGGTCTAGTCCTTCTTCATTAGAAGCCTAGGATCTAGCCATAAGACTCTCTAGTTGACTATCCTAGAGGACTAGTGATAAAACCTTACCCATTAGAAACTCTAAACACTTCTTTATTCTTCCTGTAGTTCCACATGTATGGTTTTGATCTCTAGCACTTAGAGGGTTGAAACCAACATGGGGGAGCTCAAGGGGAGTCCCCATAGGATTGTCAGGCCTTAAGGTTAGCCTTGGGTGGTTTGGCCTTCGTTACGATTTCACACACAAATACTTGAACCTATCACAAACTCACACACACAAACCCTAAAATCACCTACACTTAACTCATTCCCCCGCTCTTTTGGAAACTCTTGTGGGTGGTCCCCATTCCCTTAGCCCTTAGCTGCTTAGCCCTTAGCTAGGTAGCTAGGACCAACACATGGAGGATTCAAAATGGGCTTTCCCATTGAGTTTATGCCATCTAAGGGGTAACGTCATGGTTGGCATGTCTAATGGCCTCCAATTCCACCTAAATGTCCTACCTTGGCCTCCAACCCCCCAAAGCTCCACAAAAATACAAAAATACCCCTAAAACCCTAAAATCGTCAAAGTTACCCAAATTCCACAAATTCCTAAATTTCCACCAAAAAACATGTTGAGCCACTGCACGTCATCCAACTTGACCCAAATTTACCTAAAATTACCAAGATTGCCCTTAAAGCACAAAATCCCTAATTTGCACCCAATTGACCAAATTAACCCCAATTTTCACCCAATTTACTCCCAACCTACCCAAAGTCAAATTCAAATCCAATTTCAACCAAACCTAAACCCAATTTGAATAGCCTTTGATCAAATTGAAAATTAAATTCTTCATGAAAATTCTTAAAAGCCCATTTACATGAACATTTTTAAAGGCATGGGGCATTAATTTGAAATTTCCCAAGTTCCCACATGAGAAAACTCATCTTTATAATCCCATTTAAGTTTTAAAAATCCATCATGGGCATCATAACAATCATAACATGCATACACATGAGACTTTATCCAAAAAGGGCATGTTGACCTTTTCTTTACTTAAATGCATGAAAATCTAAAATTCCTTTTGTATGAAGCAGCCCAATGGTCTCATACATGGCATAGCATGCCTCATGAAGCCATCCATGTGCATCATGAGGTCAAACTTACCAGATTTGGCAAGTGGAGGTAACCCTTCCTTCTTCCCCTTTCTCTTGGACTTTCCTCTCTCATGTTACATCCAAACCTTGGTTTCAAACCCAAACCAGCCATTCAAACCCACCTAAAACTATTTTGGAAACATCGGACTCACCCTAGACACCATGGAATTAAGACTAACCCTTTGACCAAGGTGTTGAACCCAAACCTAGCCAATTTGCCAAAACTTCACTTCCCCTTTGGGCCAAAGCCTTGTAGTCTCCTTGGAGCATAATTGAGCTGACCACTAAACCTCCCTGACCACTCTGAACTCGGAGACCTTCCCTTGGCCGACTAGCCACCCTAGGTACCAAAAAATGCCAAACTCAAGGTGCTCCAATTTGTGAAAAGTTAAAATTTCACCTGCCTAATGTGGCTCATCCCCATTGGTCATCAAAACTTTTATTCCCTCCACTTATGCAACCCCTTCGCCACCACGGCTTGCCATGATGGCAGTCATGGCCTCCTCTATAAAGTGAGAAAACTCCATGGCCTGAAGAAGGAAATGAAGTTTTTTCGAGTAAAACAAACCCCAAGTTAATCATTCCACAAACTTCACCAGACCTCAAAACCACTTTCACAATCAAAAGACCCCATTCTCGAGCACCCTAACATAATCCTAGACCATGCTTGAGTCACCTTCCAACCGAAATCATACATAGGTCGCACCTCAGCTCAAACCAAGACTTTGAGGAGCTTCGTGGACTCAAGGCAATCATCTCCAACCAACCCAATCGAGGCATCACCTCTTGGACAAAGGTATAACTAGAAATCCCTAAAGTTTTCTTTGGTTCCATTGATTGTGAAGTGAACTTGTATTTCATATGTATTTAATCATATAGATAGGTTTGTCTCACCTAAATGAAGCTATAGGAACAAACCCCATGAGATTTGGTTGACAATCGAGTGAGATATTAAGCTTAGAAGTTGGACGGTTCTCAGGTCTAGTCTATCAAGGACGATGAACTGATGTCGTACGTTTTTTCATGTATCAAATTGACAGCTCAGATGCGGTCGGACCAGGGGATGTTGCGGGAACCACGGGCCGTGTGTCAGCTCACGCATAAAGTTTTGTGAATGGGAGCGCGTCGCGTGTGCTTTCAGAGATGTTGAAGATCCAATTAGCACCGCTTGGGTAAGTAGATAAATAGGGTATTTTCTAAATTAAATAATTCTAAAAACTTGAAAAATTTATAACTTGGTGCAGAAAAATGATAAAAAAAAAATAAAAATACCCTTGTGCTAAGTGAAAAGAAGTGAATGACGTGGACTAAAAATAAATTGTTTTCCTAATATTTATTTATAAATTAATTAAATACTCCAAAATTCTTTTAAATCATAAGTAATTAAATAATAATCAAAAAAAATATAGATAATAATCACAAAAAATATAGAATTTTGAGGGTTCATTCCTCACATGTTTAGGGATGTTCTCTAATTTTTCCAAAGTCAGAGAACACCACTAACTTTGGAAATCCTATTTTTCAAATTAAACCACCCTTATTTTGCTTAAAAAAATTCTAAAAAATAAAATATAAATTAGAAAATTACAAAAATTAGTATAGTAGGTTAAATATGATCAGAGGAACTCAGGAAAAATAAAAATCTAATTTTAAAAAATTAAAACCAATTTTTCTATTTTAAAATTAAAACAAATACCAAAAATAAGAAAATACGAAAGAACTCAAAACAATCTCCAAAATAACCAAAATTTCATCTTAGGCCCGATAAAAAGCATACAGCCATAAAAATTATTCTTATTGTAAAAATGTACTTTCTGAGTAAATAAGTATTTAAACTTAAAATAATTATAAAAAATAAAAAATAATTCAAAAAACTACAAAGTTAGTTTGGGGACTTACTTAAATTCAGAGCTATCCAAGAAAAATAAAATCGAAGTCAAAATAAAAAAGTTTATTTTTAGCTTATTTTCTTAATTAAATGTTGAATAAAAATACAAAAAATCATAAAAATGCCCAAAATGTGTAAAAAATGTCATAATTCACTTCCTAATTGAAGAGAACAACTTTAAAAATTTTCCATAAATTTTTTGGATCATAATAATATGATTTAAAAAATTAAATGTATTTTCCTATATTTTTTACTTAAAAATTATAGAAAATAGAATAAAATCAAAAAAAATTAAAATTAGTCTTTCTATATTCTCTAAAGTCAGAGAGATTGAAGAAAAATATAAAAGGAAGTTTTTAGATAAAATATATTTTCTATTTATTTATTCATTAAACCAACAAAAAATTATAATAACTAAAGTTTAATTCAAAAAGCCATGAAAATTAGACTGAGTGGTTGCTTAACCCATGTAAACCTCCAATAATTTTCTTAATGGTAGAGGGTGTGCTATAATTTAGTAAATGAATTAACTTCGAAAATCCTTATTCTTGAACAAAAATAATTCCAGAAAATAAAATCAAAATCTAAAACATACAGTCTTCTCTGGTGTCTTAATTAACCCATGAGTAGCATTCCAACAAATTTCCAAAGTTACTTGAATTAAATTGAAAGATTTATGAGGTAAAGAGCCTAATCCTGATTTTTTTAATGTAAGGATTTATGAAGATGACACGACTATAACGCCAAAAACATGATCTTTGTGTGAAAAGTAAGTTGTGTAAAATATATATAATAATAGGTAATTAATAATGGGATTCTACGCAAGTATACATATCGTTATCAAGTAATAATGGACTTTCTATTTAAACCCCAAATATCGATCCCACGAGTGCAAATTAGCGATGATAAATTTTATCAGGAAATTTATTAAAAATTAAACGAAATCACTATCACTAATTTTGAATATTGAGATATTAACTAAACTAAATTACTTAACAATTAGCAAAATTGAAATGCAAATTTTCAATAATAACTACTAATATACTAACTATGTTTATGTAATGAAGTTTTCTTATGTAAAAAGCATCCTTCCCACTACAATGAAATTCTAGTGAAATGAGATGAGATAAATGTTTATAATATTTATTGTGCCAAATAGGAGCAATTTTAATTCTCTACCCTGATATAATGCATAGAAAATCATTGGTTAATCTTAAGTTTAGTCCCTAAATCCGTGGGTAGGCTAGGAGGATATCATCTCCCACTCAAGAGCTCCCAATTCCCTTCACCTAAAGGCTAACTCTCGCTTTAGTTTTTAAACACTATGACCGAATTGGGGATTTTAGTTTGTCACCCTAAAGATTCTCCAATTCTACACCCAATAAAAAATATTTTCCTATTTATTTTCACTTAATTTCATGAATGCATTTCTCCATCATGCAATCAAATGTGATTCTCACTCTATTGTAGAACGCA
>NW_018237248.1:0-374 GCF_001263595.1 Phalaenopsis equestris | reverse complement strand
ATTCATAATACTATGAAGTTCCCTTTCAATTTTCTTCAATTTCTTTTCCAAAGTAAGCGAACTTCCAACTGTTGGTGGTATTAATAGAGTTGAAGCATGTGAAGATTGATCTATGATGTCTTCTAATACTTCATTTCCATTTCCATAATACTTCTCTTCTATAAGATTCATGGGCTCCCAAGGTATAAAGTCTTTTTCTGACTTTCATATGGAACTTGGGCTTGACTGCAAATAAAAAAGATGGTAGATGGATGCCCAAGTCCATAAATTGGTCCATTAGTAAAGATACTCATAATATATTTAAATATAATAGACCTATATCAATGGATTTTTCCATTTGAATGTGACCGACCTTTTTCTTTTTGTAAATCGAC
>NW_018237247.1:0-215 GCF_001263595.1 Phalaenopsis equestris | reverse complement strand
CTGTTGTTGCTGTTGTTGTTGTTATTGTTGTTGTTCTTGTTGTTGCTGCTGTTGTTTTTGTTTTTGTTCTTGTTTCTGTTGTTGCTGCTGCTGTTGTTGTTGCTGTTGTTGCTGTTGTTGCTGTTGTTCCCGTTGTTGTTGTTGGTGTTGCTGTTGCTTGTGTTGCTGTTGTGGTTGGTATTGTTGCTGTTGGTGTTGTTGTCGTTGGTGTTGTT
>NW_018237246.1:0-399 GCF_001263595.1 Phalaenopsis equestris | reverse complement strand
AAAAAGAGGAAGGGTAGGAGAGATTGAGAGAGGTGCACAGAGTTAAAGATAGGGAGAGAGTGAGGAGCGAGAGAGAGGGATAGAGAAGAGAGAGCGAGCAACAGTGAGATAGAGAGAGTGTGCAGTAAGAGAGGGAGGAGAGATTATGAGAGTGACGTGAATAGAGAAAGATAATTAGATTGATGTATACTGAGAGAGAGAGGGATAGAGGAAATGAAGAGCTTGAAAGAAAAGAAAAAAGGAGGGAGAATCTGAGAGAAGAATGAGAGAGAGAAATATGGACATGGAAAGAAAGGGGGACAGTGAGAGAAAGCAAGCGGAAAAAGTAGAAATAAGGAGCAAGAGTGAGAAAAATGGGAAGTGTGAGAGAGAGAGAGCTACTGAGAGCAAGGAAAGAAA
>NW_018237245.1:0-987 GCF_001263595.1 Phalaenopsis equestris | reverse complement strand
AATCCTAAATTTGATTAAGACACCAAAGTCAAAAATGACTACCTTGCCCTTGGGGCACCTCACCTCATAACTCATTAACCACCATTCAAATGACTTTGAGGGTTTAGAGTGTCACATCCATGAGATAATTATAATGTTAGAGGAAAACATGTGGACCTCTCAAAATTTAATTTAATTTATATAATTATTTAAATTTAGAAAAATAGGATTTTTCAAAAGTTAATTTATTTAACTTTCCAAAACAAAGTTTTTATTTATGATAAAAATTATTAGAGATTTCCTAAGGTCAGAGAAACACTTCAGTAAGATTTCATGATTTTTTAAATTAAATTATTATTATTATTATTTAATTTTTAATCAGTTTCAATGATTAAAATTAAATAGAAAATAATGTTTTAATTACACAAAATCATTTTAATATTTTTAATAGACTTCTCTGAGCTAAAGAAACTCAGAGAATCAAATTTTATATTTTTGTGATTTTTTTAATTTACTTAATATAATTATTTTTTAGTGGGAATATATGAAAAATTCATTTTTAAGCCTTTAAAATTTATATTTTAACTTAAAAAATTAGGAAAAATGTTCTAATGAATTCTAAGTGATCAGGGGACATCTACACACATTTTGAACCATTTTTGATATTTTTGGAGTTCTTGATTATTTTAATGATTTTTAATTCAAAATACCATTTAAAGATGAAATATTTACACAAAAATATATTTTATTTTTATTAAATGCCCCTAAGCATAACTAACTCAGAAAACTAATTTCATAATTTTTCTAATTTAATTTTATTTAATAAAATTATTTTTGTACAAAATACAAGGTTTACTAAAAAAATCCATTTTAGTGCTTAAATTAAGCCAAATAATTTTGATATTTTTACATTAGATAGACATGATTTTTATGGACAATGGGGAAGTGACTTTATCAATTTTTGGTAAGTGAGTAATCTACATAAATTAATATAATGTATATATAATT
>NW_018237244.1:0-316 GCF_001263595.1 Phalaenopsis equestris | reverse complement strand
AAAGTTACAACGATATATAAAATGTGATATGAATTTTATAAATTTAGAAAAAAAAAATTATAATGTAGTTTCGAAATTTAAAGATGATTATGTTTTTTTTTATTATTATTATATACTGTTTTTAGTAGTAATATATGAAATATTTGATATAGTTTTGAAAAATTATTTTATACGGACACCGCATGCTTTAGAGATGTATGCGGTGTCCGATCTTCGCAAAGATGTATTTTGGTGAGCTTTACTTTCAACTTTTTTTTCTTTTTTTTTAATTTTGATTGCGTTGATCGACGGTGGAGATCGGACACCGCATGCATCT
>NW_018237243.1:0-318 GCF_001263595.1 Phalaenopsis equestris | reverse complement strand
CAATAATTTGGTTCATTCTTCCAATCCACCTCTTCAAGCTTCTTCGGATTTGGTAGTTTGAACTCTAGCTTCTCCATAAGACTTCAGAATATTTTTAGTATAGCTTCATCTTTAAAACATTTTGATTTTGCGCCGTTCTGACAGTGACATATTGTTATCCCCTGCTTGAGGTGATCCTTCTTGAGGCGGTCGCTAGTTGGATTGACTACTCTGTTTTTGAGCATACTGTGAAGAAGACTGGTGAAGTTCTTCTGCATATACCTTCATCGGCTGCTTTCCTTTCTCAATGGTCGCTACTACTCCTGATTTCTTTTCGAA
>NW_018237242.1:0-912 GCF_001263595.1 Phalaenopsis equestris | reverse complement strand
TCTCAATATATTTTACTTTGGTCACCTACTTAAGTCTAACCCATATTAGACTTAACTAAGTCTCTTAAATCTTTTTTTTTTATATTCAGCTCGCTTAACCTAAAATCCTAGTTAAGCATAACACGTATTAAGACTTAATTAATCTTCTAAACCTAAATTAAATAAGTTTTAAACCCAACCAACATCTTTAGGTTCAACCCAACTTAAACTAACCTCAACCTAATCCTTAGGTTCAATCCAATTTGAACTTAAGTCAATCTAAACCCTTAAGTCCAACCCAACTTGAACCTAAGTGAACCTAAAATAACTTAATCATTCTTAGGTTCAACCCAACTTGAACCTAAAATAACCCAAACCCTTAGATTTAATCCAACTTGAACCTAAGTCAACCTAAAAACAATCTAAATCCTTAGATTCAACTCAACTTGAACCTAAATCAACCTAAACCCCAATTCTAACCAACATAAGACTCAATCAACCTTTTTTGGTTCAACTTAGATTGAACATAGATCATTATGTCTATCCTAAGCTAGATATAACTTGGGTCTAATCAGTCAAGCCTATATGACTTAGCCTGGGTTAGATCCAAATCAATAAAACCTTTGAGTTGACTCAACCTAATCTAGGTTAACTAAACTCTTACTTTAGGTTAGTTCAATCCGACACAAATTAATCTAAATATGACTGAAGGTTAAATAGGGTGTTGCTTCTTTGTATGCAGATAAAAAACTCACTTAACCTCAGTGAAGGACAATTAGGACAAACAATCAAACCAATTTTAAACCATCTGTCATAAAACTCAAACCTCATATCAACCAACAAAAATTTTACCCTAAAAGGTACTAAAACTTAAACTTAAACCAAAAATACAACCTGGTTTGAGAGGATACTTTGGAGGAGGCAACCCATGAC
>NW_018237241.1:0-477 GCF_001263595.1 Phalaenopsis equestris | reverse complement strand
AGAAAAAAATATGTTTTATATATGTTTCAAAAGTTATAAATTTTTTTTTTATATTAAGAATATTATATTTTTAATTAAAATGATTCTAAAAAACCCTCTAAAATTCATTTAACCTACCCCACTCTAATATTAGTTATAAAGTTTTCTCATAACTACCCCACTCTTAATTTAACACCTTAAATGAAATTTGAACCTAGTTTTAAGAGAATACACAGTTGTTAACAAATAGTCCCTCTAAAATTCATTTTAGAATACCTAATACTGTTAAGTGGGCTTTTGAAATGACATTACACTTTCTTTCATTTTTGTTTTGTTGGGCCTACAAGATCAACTTAGAAGATTATATGATTTGATTATGTTACCTAATTATAATGTTATAGCTTTTTTTTAATCATAATAAAAAATTTTAATTACCAGAGCTCTGTACATCATCTTTAAGATGTAATTAACCATAAAGGCTTTTATTTCTAAAGAGTT
>NW_018237240.1:0-209 GCF_001263595.1 Phalaenopsis equestris | reverse complement strand
TCCTCACAATTACACGCTCTAGCAAGCTCTCTACATGCTAATGAAACCTATCTAACCTCCAGGACTCTTCTATTTTCGGCCAAAATCTTCTCTTTAAAGATGTGGATGAATTTTTCCAAGAGTTGCTTATGCAGCCCTCCAAAATCTGGTTTTATCCGTTGTACAAGTACATAGAACCGTCGATCCCACCGTCGGCGGCCTTCTGGAGA
>NW_018237239.1:0-861 GCF_001263595.1 Phalaenopsis equestris | reverse complement strand
GAGGGAACAACTAGTAATGCATAGAACAGCTTTTGAACATAAAAGTAATGCATGGAACGAATTTTGAACAGCCTAATTGGTGGTTCTTGTGCGGTGGAACATCCCATAAAGTGATAGCAAATTCTCTTTAAGATCTTGTACGGGCTTGACTTGGCTTAGAATCAGACATTCTTGGTGTCTTAGAACTGTTTGGACGCTAAGGTCGTTTTGACTGTGATTGGGCTTGGTTATAAGGCCACTAGGTCCCTTGCTTCTGTTTCCTTGTATTGAAACTGTATATAAATTGCTAAGTTCGAAGGCCTTGCAATTATGGTCACTTGCTTGTTGTTTGGTTGAGTAAAAAATTCATGTTAAAGTATTTGTTGTTATCTTCTGATGTTAAAGTATTTGTTGTTGAAAAATTCATGAAAAATTCATGTTAAAGTATTCATGTTAAAGTATTTGTTGTTTGGTCAATTATGGTCACTTGCTTTGCAATTATCTTCTGATTTTAATATTGTGTTGGAGAGTATTTCAATTTTTGTATGGTAGAAGGCAGAAATTTGATTTTATACGGTAGTGTTGCCTTCTAAATTTTATCTGGAGGTGTGTCATGGCTCGCCAAACCTTCTATGTATGTAAGACTCTTCATTTATGCCCTGTGGAAGTGCCCTGTGGAAGTGCCGAATTGATTGGCTTGCTATCCTATATCGTGAAGTCAAGGTTCAGGAATTTGTTGCAGGTAGTTAGGCACAAGCAATTCTTATGCATTTATATCTCTGAATATCCATGTTGCAGGTAGTTATGCATTTATATGTCTCAATTTCCATGTATATGTCTCAATTTTCCAATTCATATGTATTTACATATCTAGCATCTAAA
>NW_018237238.1:0-527 GCF_001263595.1 Phalaenopsis equestris | reverse complement strand
TTGTCGTGCGGACGCGGGGGGGAGCCGTTCACGAACAAAGAGTTATTTTGACAACCCTAATAATTTTTATTCTATTTTATTTATTAATACTTTTAATTGATTATATATCTTTGTAGCCTTGGAGAATCAAAATTTTAAAACATACTACTCATCAAAGTTATATATATAATTGATTAGTAGTATTTCGATTCAAAACGAATCGAACACGAACAAACAAATATTGATCGTGTTCAACTCATTAACTTAATGAATGAGCCGCCGAATAGGAGCTTTTCGCCCTTGTAATAATAGTTAATAGTTTAATAATAATATAATATGCTCATAATTATTATTTAGTTAAAAGTGTAAAGTGGGAAAGCACGGCGCCGAATCTTTGGTTTCCTGATATACGGTAAAGTTCTCCGAGGACGAAAAGAAAAAGAAATGCACCAGTCTTGTAATGACACGTGGCTTGCGGGCCTGTCCTTCCTTAGAGAGCGCCGGTCGCGGCGCTGCGAGCAGCCTCGTGGTTTCGGATTGGCTGCGGG
>NW_018237237.1:0-343 GCF_001263595.1 Phalaenopsis equestris | reverse complement strand
GACTTCAAGACTAAACTTCAAGACTAACTGTTCAACCATCTTTGAACAAAGGGGTTTAGAAGGTGATTAAGGACTCTTTAAATTTTTATGTGGGGTCGGACCCCCAATAGGTGTGTTGTGGGATTAACTTCACCTGGGCATTTTTCTGCCATTAAGTGGGTCCCGCGCTGTCCGCACTGGGTCCTAAAATACTTCACATCTCCTTTCCAAATTTGAATTGCTGCTTCGCAAAATAAACCAAATCGTGTTGTGCTACGCGCCACTTTAAAATATTAATCAATTTTACACCTTTTTAAATAAAGATGTTAAAATTACCTGTAAGTTAATTACCTGTAAATTAAGA
>NW_018237236.1:0-2374 GCF_001263595.1 Phalaenopsis equestris | reverse complement strand
GAACAATATTATTTTGGCTTTCTAAATTTATGGAGTGAATATACTGGCATTATCTATGCTAAGGTATCAAAGGAGAACTTAGCTAGTCTTCAGGCTATTCATGAAGAAAATCGCCGTGATCAGTTTTTAATGAAGCTCAGACCTGAATTTGAAACTGCTCAGATTGGGTTGCTGAACAGAGATCCAGTTCCTTGTTTAAATATCTTTTTTAGTGAATTACTGCGCGAAGAATAAAGATTGACGACACAACCTGCTATTACTACAACAGATAGATCATAAGAAATAATTAATATGGCATATGTTGCTCGGACCAAAGGAAAGGGACCAATACAGTGCTACAGCCGCAAGAAATTTGGTTATATTGCACGAAATTGTAAAAATAAGTGTTGTAATTATTGCAAGCAGAAGGGATATATTACACGACCCGGGAACTGCAAACCACAAGCACTTCATGCCACAGCATCAAGCACTCACAATCCTGGCTCGACATCCACAATTGTTGGCAATAATCAATCAGTTGTCACATCAGCTATGGTTCAACAGATGACTCTCTCTGTCTTTTCTGCTCTCGGCCTTCAAGAGAGGTAAAACTATTCCTTTTGTTCCTTCTTCTTAGTTTGTTGATTCAGGCACTACAAATCATATGACTAGCACAGCTGGTTTATTGCATAACCAACGGTCGTACACTGGTACTCAACATATTCATGTTGTTGATCGAAATAACATTTCAATTACGACAGTTTGTGATATTAAACTCAACATATTCATGTTGTTGATCGAAATAACATTCCAATTACGACAGTTTGTGATATTAACTCCTTCAAATATGTTTTGGTCTCTCCTAAATTATCTACTTAATCTCTGTTGGTCAAATTGTGGATAATAAATATGACGTACATTTTTCTCGGAATGGTTGTATTGTGCAGGATCAGGTGTCGGGGAAGATGATAGCGAAGGGCCTAAAGTGGGCAGACTGTTTCCATTAAAATTCACTGTTCATCAGAATATGCCATTACCTTCTTCAATTGTTGAGAATAAGGCGGGCATATGACATAAAAGACTGGATCATCCAAATGATATGGTGTTAAAATATTTACAAAAAAGTAGTGTTTTTCATTCTTCAGATAAGAGTTTAGTAGTTGACTTTTCTGTTTGTAAACTTGGAAAATCTAAGACATTACCTTTTTTTTTATTTTAGGCAGTCGTGTCAATAAATGTTTTGACATTATTCATAGTGATGTTTGGGAAATTACACTAGTTATTTCACATGCTCAAAAAAAATATTTTGTGATATTTATTGATCGATTTACTTTGATCTATTTGTTGTGTTCCAAAGCAGATGTTTTTACTGTAATTCAAACATTTTTAGCATATGTTGAAACTCAGTTCTCCGTTTTCATAAAAATCTTACGATCTGATAATGACGGTGAATACATGTCTCATGAGTTTCAAGCATTTCTCCATAACAAAAGTATTATTTCACAACTTTCATGTCCCTGTACACCGCAACAAAATGGAGTTGCTGAACGAAAAAATCGACATTTATTGGATATTGTGCGCAAATTACTGATAGAATCTTCTGTTTTAGCGAAATTTTGGACTGAAGGTTTATCTACTGCAGTTTATCTCATTAATTGTTTATGATCTCAACAATTGAAGTATGATTCTCCCTACTATCGATTTTTTGGTAAACATCCTAATTATCATATGCTACATACTTTCAGATGTGTTTGCTTTGTTCATCTACCTGCTCATGAGCGTCATAAGTTGACAGCTTAGTCAGTACGATGTGCCTTTATGGGGTACAGTTCAAATGATAAACGTGATGTGTGTTATGATTCGATTAGTAGTCGCTGGCATAATTCTCGGAATGTGATTTTCTTTAAACATGAATATTACTTTCAGTATCATGTGTCAACACCGGATACAGTTATACTTCCATGATTTGATAATTCTTTTGCGGATAAATGCTTTAAGTCGGACATTGTCTACATACGACGCCTGCCCCCATCACCTTCAATCCTTCCCAACCCTGTTCTAGAAATTGTTCCAATAAGTCTTCGACGATCAACTCGGTGCATCTGTCTTTCAGATAGATATGGGTATTCTGCAATTTTAACTAATATTACTGTCCTACCTCTTACTTTCAGGTTGTTAAACAGACTTGCTGGGTCAAAGTCATGCAAGAGGAACTTCAGGCACTTCAAATTGGGATATTGTTTCATGTCCTACAGATGCTAAACCCATTGGTTGTAAATGGGTTTACTCTCTTAAACCCTGATCTGATGGCTCCCTTGACAAATATAAGACAAGATTGGTAGCTTTTGACAATCGACATAAATAAGGGATTGATTATGAAGAAATAATTGCACCT
>NW_018237235.1:0-984 GCF_001263595.1 Phalaenopsis equestris | reverse complement strand
TTTTCAATTTGTTTACTAATAACAAAAATTTAAGAGTATATGTAAATATTACAAATCATCTATTTCACTTCTACATTCAAATTTTGTACCATTTTTCGCACCAAAATTCTTGAAATCATCTTTTCCTCTGTCTAAACCTTCAAAAATCCGTCTGCATGTCTTTCACATACAAAATTTTAAAACTTCTATATGTTCTCTATTTTCACACACTTGAAACCTTCATAGTATCCATTACCAACCCAAATCAATTTTTTTGAAATCTTTCCATAATCTATGATATGTCAAATGTTAGCCAAAATAATATTATTGATTAATTACTTGTATTTAACTTTACACTGTTTTTTAATTATGACAATTAAATCTGTATTATTAGAAATAAAGATTATCAAGATAATTCTGTTAAGTATGATAAAATAAGATGATATTGTTGTAACTTCATTAATAACAAATGTTTAGAAGGATATAATTAACAATATGTTTTGAGTTAAATTAATAGTTGATCATTTTGTACTAAGGTGCTGCTGCTTTTGGGGATTTTCTTTGTACATTCATCAATTTTTTGGTCATCCAAGACATACACCATATATCACACCCCTAGTAAAGATATATACCACAGTTGATACGTTCACATTATAGCATGTTATTACTGTCTAAAGGTCCAAAAATACGGAGAAAATTGCACAACGTTGTCGGGCGCATGATGTGATGCAATCCACACCATCGTTCACATGTCCGGATGACAGACGTAATGTTTTTTTTTTCCCAAAAAAACAGGCGTATTGTTTTTTGTTTTTTTTTCCCAAAAAAACTAAGAGCATTATCTTGTATATGCTCATTTCTCAATGCACATTGTTCATTCATATTTAACCAAAATATTTGTTGGTAGCTACTTTAGCTAGTATACATTTTGAAAGTAGGCTTTATACATATACATGCATATACACATACTTGTACACATTCATATACATATACATATACATATAC
>NW_018237234.1:16051-18015 GCF_001263595.1 Phalaenopsis equestris | reverse complement strand
TCAAAATGTTTTTCCCAATTTGGTGAAACTATAATCTGTGCAGTGATTAATTTTTTCTTTAATAATTTAAAAGCTTTTAGGCATTCCTCATTAAAAACAAATTTCGTATCTTTTTCTAAAAGTTGGCATAAAGGCTCAGTTATTTTTGAAAAAAATTTTATGTAGCGCCTGTAAAAACCACCATGTCCTAGAAAACTTCTCACCCCTTTAACATTAGTAGGCGGTGGTAAATTTTCAATGACTTTGATTTTTGCAGGATCTACCTCCATGCCTTTTTCAAAAATTTTATGCTTAAGTACAATACCTGCCGCAACCATAAATTGACATTTTTTCCAATTTAATACTAAATTGACTTCTTCACATACTTATATAACTTTTTTCTAATTTTTTTAAGCATAATTCAAACAAAGTTCCAAATACAAAAAAATCATCCAAAAACACTTCCATTCCATGTTCTATAAAATTACTAAAAATTGACAAAAAAATTGCCATCATACATCTTTGAAATGTAGCAGGGGCATTACATAAACCAAAGGGCATTTTTCTAAAAGCAAAAGTACCATAAAGACTGGTAAATGTTGTTTTCTCTTGATCCTCAAGAGATATTTGAATTTGGTGATAACTGGTATATCCATCAGAAAACAAAAATATGCATTCCCAGCTAGTCTATCCAACATTTGATCTAGAAAGGGCAGTGAAAAATGATCTTTCCTAGTGGCAAGATTTAATTTTCTGTAATTAATGCATATTTGCCACCCTATAACTTGTCTAGTATATATTAACTCATTATGCTCATTCACAGTTACAATTACTTCTCCTTTCTCAGGAATACAGTGAATTGGACTAAGACACGCACTATCTGAAATACGTTAGATAATTCCAGCATCTAACCACTTTAAGATTTCTTTCTTAACAATCTCTTTCATAAAATAATTTAATCTCCTTTGTGGATCAGTTCTGGGTTTGCATTTTTCTTCCAGATTAATTCTATGCTTACAAATTGAAGGATTGATTTCTTTAATATCAGCAATTATCCATCCGAAGGCTTTCTTAAAATTTTTTAAAATTTTCATCAGCTTATCTTCTTCTTCATTTGTTAAATTTAAGGAAATTATAATAGGTAAAGTAGAGGAATCTCCTAAAAAGGGCTATTTTAAATGTTTAAGAAGGAATTTTAACTCAAGTTCTGGAGGTTTTTCAATTGATGGACAAAATGATTTATCTTTGTCTATCGTGTCCAAAATTTCAAAACTTTCTTGAACATAACTTGAATCTTACATAAAAAGGTTTACACATGGATCTAATTATTCTTCTTGCTCGTGTTCCAAATCATTTTCTTCATAAATAGTCTTGAAATGACATTCGGTCATATATCTTATAATATCCATTCTATAGCATTCATCATCTTTACCTTTTGCAGGGTATTTTATTGATTTTAAAATGTTAAAAGTAACAGTTTGATCATTGACGCATATTGTTAATTCCCCTTTCTGCACATCTATCACTGCTCTTCCAGTGGCTAAGAAAGGTCTCCCCAAAATGATAGGTATCTCTTTATCTTCCTCCATATCTACCAAAATGAAATCAACATTAAAGATAAATTGATCCACTTTCACTAGGACATCTTGTATAACTCCTTTAGGATAAATTATTGAATGATCTGCTAACTACAGAGGTACAGTAGTAGGGGTTATTTCTTTTAATCTCAATATGTTAAATATTGATAATAGCACAAGGTTAATGCTTGCACCTACATCACATAAAGCTTTCTCATGAAATCTGTCTCCTATTGCACATGAAATTATAAAGCTACCAGGATCTTTAAGCTTTTCAGGAAGTTTCTTTTGAATTATAGCACTGCACTCCTCACTAAGTGCAACAGTCTCATTATCTTCAAACTTCCTTTTTTGTTGAGAATATCCTTCATAAACTTTACACAGCTTGGCATTTGTTCTAAGGCTTCA
>NW_018237234.1:13708-14657 GCF_001263595.1 Phalaenopsis equestris | reverse complement strand
CATCTACAATAGGGTTGACATAATCTCTTAAAGGTCTAAACTCTTCATGAATTTCAGCATTTTGATTATTTTGGTTTGCCATTTATGTAATTTTTTGGATTTTTCAAGATTTTTAATTTTTTTGGTTTTTTTTTATTTTTCTAATAGTTCTTTCTAATTTAGAATCGTAGGGCACTAGTCCTTCAGAATCTGAACTACGCATAAACTAACAAAAATAAAATAAAATAAAACATACAAAATAAGATAAAATATTTAAACTTTAAATAAGACTTTCTAAAAATAGAAATTTACTTAGTTTTTTTCCCCGGAAATGACGCCAAAAACATGATCCCCGCTACTGAATGTTTATGCACATTATAACAATAGTTCTGATGGTATTTTTCACTTATATTCCATTATTCTGCAACAAAACCAAAAACTTGATCCTGAAGAAAAATAAGAATTTAACTGCTTAATTTATATATATTTATATTGAGATACTACACAAGTATACGTATCATTATCAAGTAATATATCATTTTTTGATTAAGACCTAAATATCGAACCCACAAGGAAGATTATGCAATATGCACTTTTTAGAAAGTTTTTCGATTTTTAAAATGATAATTACTTAAGCTAAAAATGATTTTTTGTAGGAATTTAAAATTTAAATACTTTTGGTATTTTTGATATTTTAACGAAAGAGCAAAAAGATAACTAAAGTTTTTGTAGAAGAAAAATACTTAATATGAAAATATATTTCTTCTTATCATGAATCAGTAATAAGTATAGGAATTATGTTATGAAAGTATGCAAATTGTGTTATGCCAAATAGGAGCAATAATATTATTTACCCTTACTAGAAAAGCTATAAAGAACATTGACTAATTTAAAGTTTGAATAGTTCTGAAGACCGGCAAGGCAGCCAAGATACTAGCTCTCACTCTAGAGTTCCCTCGATTCCCTCCAC
>NW_018237234.1:885-12828 GCF_001263595.1 Phalaenopsis equestris | reverse complement strand
ACTTAAGCGCGGGGCCTCGGCGTTTGGGCGCGCCCTTCTCTGTTTAACCGACGTGTAAGTGCCGGATCTGGCGCTTAGGCGCCAAAACTCTTTTGCATAATTTTTCACATTTTTTACTTCAAATTTGATCCTTTTTCACTCCTTTAAGCAATTTTTCCATTTTTACTTGTATCTGCAAGAAAAACACAAAAATACCTTCCATTAAAGCACAATATCTCAAAAATAAGTATAAACATGTGTTTAAAAACACTATATATTTTAGGTGTATCACCACCACAATACTATTGCCGCCGCAACTGCAAAAAGCCTCCGTGGTACTGCGCCAATAACACCATGATTCTACTGAAATACTACGGTTATAACACCACCATCGATTAACCCACAACTCCCCACCATAACGCACTAATAACACCATAATACAATCGCGATACTACCGCAATAATGCAACCGCCGCATAACCCGGGGAACCGCGCCCCTACCTTGCTAGAACACAACAATACAACCCCGATACTACCGTCAATAATACCACCCTCACTGTTCCGAGCAATTCCTTCCAATAACACCGCATCGCCACGCAAAACCTTCGCAATAACACCCAATATTCAATTCCTCACAAATAACACCGAGGAATTGAGGTAATTCCTATGCTAATAACCTCACCCTACGGTCCTATGCCAATAATACCTCAAAAATATGTTGAATATTACCACCAATGACACCACTGCCACGGTTCAATATCAATAGTACTCCAATATAAACCGAAAAATACCAAAAAAATACAATTTGATTTTTGTAAATCCTAAATTTTCTCCACTTGAAAATGTCCAAACTCTGCATACACTGCACAAATATACTCCTCCAAAGTGTAAATGGAGGAAACCCTGTCCACAATAAGCCAAAAGTGCTTAACCTCATTCAATGATTCACTTAAACCTAAAATAATCCCTCATCCTTTGGATAAGGACTTGTCCGCCCTCTTCCTTAAGGTTGCTAGCAACTTTAGAAACTTTGGAAACCACACGAACATACTTCTGAGGGTCTAGCCCAAGTCGAATTCAAAATGAACCCAAACCCCATTCCATTTAAATCCAACCCTTGGACACTTAGCCCTGGGCATTTGAATTCACAATCCTCAACCACTAAACACCCTCAATAAGAAAACGACCCTACATACATTGGTCGGCCACCTTGGTTGTTGGGAAATGCCAAACCTGAGAGCCACCTCATGGCTAAAATCCAAAATCTTCCCATCCAATGTGCTTGACTCTAATTGGATTCTTTCCTCAACCTCAACACCACATAGGGAACCCTTTTCACCCACTGGCCAACCCAATTGAGCTCCATGGACGAGTTTATAAATAGGGCACCACTTCACGGCCAAGGGAAGGTGTGTAGATACCTTGGTGAAGCCCTACTAAAATCTCTCCAGACCTTCTCATAGCCTCAAGAAGCCCATTCCAACCATCCATGGCCATTTTCATCCACCAAAAAAACCCCCAATTTCAGCATAAAAATAGGACATTTCTGGCCATTCCACCAAACTCTACAAAACTTCAAATAAACTATTCCAAAAGCTTCACTACTCCGCAAAACCTCTTTCCTAATCAAAATCCCACTCTTCTGAGGCCTCTACCATAGCCTTAGACTAAAACCATGCCACCTTTTAGTCAAGTTCCTACTTGGACCTATTCTTAGAGGAAGCCAACACTTGGAGGAGGTTCATGGGACTCAAGTGAAGCTTCTACAACAACTTAATCGAGGCCTCACCTTTTGAGCAAAGGTATAGCTCAAAAACTCCATTTTTTTGCCATGGTTTGGTCTTTTTTGAAAGAAATGAAAAATATATTTTGACTTAGTCGTATAAATATGTTCTCCTCACTTAAATGAAGTTATAGGATCAAACCACACTTAATTTGGTTAAGAATTAAGAGAGATTTTAGCATTTTAGTGTGGAGGTTCTCGGGCTAGAGTTAGTTTCGGACGATAACTATATTTCATCCGTTTTTTGCGTGTTTTAAACAAATGGTGAAGATCATGTTGGACGACTGATTGGAGCATGAGCCGCTGGCTGACGGAGCGATGACATGGAAGGCGTGAGCAATAAAAAAACATCACGAGGTCTTGTGGAGTCGGCGTGGTGTTATTTGCACTATTCACCGGTATTATTCCGGTGTTATTACAGTTGTATTCAAGTCAGCTCGTCGTTTTATTAAGGCAAAAACCACGGGCTTCGTGGTGATGGCGTGGAACACGCAACAAATGAGGCGATGATGCTCTAAGCTTTGGATTTGTCGAGAATGAGGTGGCGCTAACACGAATAAATAAAAAAGTTCTGGATTTTTTCAAATTAATAAAATACAAAAAATAAAATTCGATTTCAAAAAATCATATTTTGTTGTAGAAAAATCACAAAAATAAAATAAAAATACTCTTGTGCTTAGTGAGCAGAGGAGTATTTAATGGACAAAAACTCAAAAATATTTATTAGTTATTCTATTTTAAATTAATAACACTAGAGAGACAAATTAAATATTAAATAATTAAATATTTATCATAATTGCCTGGAATTTTGAGGCTTATTCTTCACGAACTTAGGTATGTTCTCTATTTTTTTCAAAGTCAGAGAACATCTCTAATATCATAACCCCTAGTTTTCTAGAGATGTCACCTTTGTTTATATAAAAAAAATTCATACAAAATAAAATAAAATAAGATAAACATGAAATCAAGTTTGGTGAGAGTTCTCTAAAGTCAGAGGCATCAAGGAAAAATGAAATTATATTTTTAAAATTAAAGATGTATTTTCCTATTTAATTTAATATTAAAATGATTTAAAAATTATAAACATTAAATTATATTTCAAAAAATCACCAAAATTTTCCTGATTGACCCTATGACCTTAGGCAGCACTCAAAAAAAAAATTATAAGGATAGAGTACATACTTTAAAAATCAAATTAAATGTCCTTGTAATAAATAATTATAAAAAAAATAAATAGAAATAAAAAAAATTAAATTCTTCTCTGATGTTTCAATTTACCTATGAATAGGAGGCCAATAAAGCTTCATGACCATTCAAATCAAAATATGAGACTATGGGTTAGAAATCCTCGGAGTAAAAAGGTAATTTTGAAATTTTACACTCAAACCCTAATTTTTAGGATTAAATCAAAGGGAAATGTATTAAATTATGATGATTAATTCATTTGGATGATCCAAACATAAAGGACAAATAGGAAACATTTTCTACAAAAGGGCAAAATTATAATTATTTGAATTGTTGTAAATTGGAAGAAAAGAAAGTATGAATGATTCAAAAGTAAGGGGGTTTGAGTTAGGAATTCTACAATTCATTAAATTGAACCACTTAATCAGTAGTTAAGCAAAGTCCAATCTTTTTTTTTAATAAAGATCAAACATAACTTATTATTTTTTTTCAAAATTACAAATTTATCCCTAAACCCTAACAGCTTATTAGTGAAGTAGGTTTAATCTAATGCCATTTGAGGGTTAAGTAAATAATGAAACATAAGAAATATAAGTGAACCTGAAGTATTTGAAAATACTACATTCTCAAACCCAATTGAGGGGTAAGAGTGTAAAGTTCCTCAAGCTTACTAAGTACACATCCTCAGGAGTTCATTAACAAAACTATTATTAGATATTGAAATCAATCACTTCCCCTTTCTCATGGGTTAATTGAAACATAGAATTTAAAACATTACAGTGAAACTTTAATTTAAATTGGGATGCTCAAATTAACAATGTAGTAAGACTGAGTGAACTTAAAATGATCCAAAAGATTTTAAGAATTGTTAGGTATGACTCATATACCAGATAACAGACAGATGTTGGAGCAAAACGGAGGAAGCCAGTGGAGTGGAGCAGAAGCATCTAGGGGAGATTCATTATGTGGGTTGGGGGTGCGGGGGCAACACTCCCGTGGTACGGTACAGAGGTAATTTTATAATTACATATTGTACTCTAGGGTTATAGATATGTCTTGTTTTGTATCCCTAGAAATATTATGTACTCTTTTCTGAATTGAAAGAAAGTTGCCGCTCTACTCTCGAGGACGTAGGCATCTTTGCTGAACCCCATTAAATCTATGTGTTTTCTTTTGGATTTGTGTCGATTCTTGTTTCTTTGCACTAAAATTTCTCAACAAAAATGTTGAGAGATATTCTTTGGATACTCTTGCAAGATTTTATATATTTTATAGGTCATTTGGAATTATTTTAATTTATTGAAGAAAATCATCAACAAACACATAGGGACCCACCAAGATATGATTCAAGATCTTTTAATTTAAAACACATCAATGAAAGCTCCCGTTACAACCTATCTTACAGTAAAACCAAATGCTCAAGGGTATGAGTCTTGGTTATGGTATTCAAACCCTTATAGGCAACTGAGGATATTTAAAATATGGTCACATATGGATCATCGGAGAAGTGTCAGTTGGAAGGTCTTGGTGGTAAGGCGACGATAATAAAGGCATCTAGGTATGTGTTAAGTTATGCACAATCCTGACTTGAGGACCTCACACGAGGGTATAAGATTGGCATTACTATCCTCCAAAATTTGGGTAAAGAGTTGCTCTTGCTCTCAAGAGTTTTCAGGAGTTGCCAGTGACCCTAGCCCAACAGTGTGACTGACTCACAAATTGTTCGATTTACAAAATGTAGGAACATAAGATACAACATATTTTCCGATAAAACTTATATTTTGCTAGCTAAATGAAAGAATTGAATTATTATATGCATGATAAATTAAGAATTTTGAACACTACTTTTTGCAAGTTCATGTGTCAGTCACAGAGACCAGACTAAGGGTCGCCCTCCCTTGATTGTCCTACTAGTAGCCTTTTACCCTATGTTGGGTCTCCCGTACATGATATTGACAGTTGCCTATGAATGTCTATCGATAATTATCAGGACTCCGACCCTAATTCTGAGCTCCCCCTTTACTAAAATTTTTATACCCGATTCTAATCTTTCATATATGTGCCACTTTATCTTTTTTTTTACACATGTTCATGTCTCTCATGCCTTTTTAATTCTTTGCAATATTTGCATGCTTTTCCTATAATTATAACCCTTTTATAACATCATCAGAGGCGATAGGTACGTACTACCACTCTCTCATTTTTAATGTACTTTTTGTTTTTGCTACTCTTTACTGCATATATCTTGGTTATACATGCAATTTTACTATTTTGTTATTTACTATACTTGCAGAGACCCCTAGGGTAGAGAACAACAAAACATTTATTTAGTAGGACATTTGTTACATATGTAGCAAAGCTAGTGACTCAACAATAATGCATATCTAAACACACTTCTTAAAACCCAAATCATCACCACAAGGAACTTCGAGCAAGCCTTATGGGAAGCAAGGCGAGGATGCAAGCGGACAGAGGACACTTCAGGCGACGATCAAGGCAAAACATCAAGCGGCGGGCGATATTCAACTAAAATTTATGTAGTTCTAAACAACACAAACCTATAGAACTTCAAGATAGTTCGTCTAACACAATGTAAATCCTCACACTATCTTTTAGGCATTCGCATGATCGTATATCGTGCAATATAAGCCCTAAACACTTTCAGAATTCTGAGGCCACCGTTCGGCACGGCGTAAGCCGTCCTATCTTTCTGGGCTATTTGCATGATCAGAATTGTGCAAGTGTAAGTCCTAAACTCTAAATAAATTGTCATATTGAAACATCGAAGCAATATCATTTTCAAAATATAAAACCAAAGAATAAGATAGTTTGGGAAGTCATTGAGGTTTGTATCAGGATCTGTGACATCTCATACTTTTTGCTCTTTTGGATTCAAAAAATAAATGTTCCTGTTATGAGCCATTCCCACTTGACTTTTTTATAAACAATCATGAAAACTAAACATTGAATTCTTGAAGACAAAACTCTTGAACTTAATTGAGAGTTTTCTTAGGTGACTTCAATTGACTACATGGGCTTGCCTCTATAAGGAATTAAAAACCCAAATAATTTAAACCCTATTTAATCTCTTTGTATTAGAAAGAGGAATTGTAGGTCACACAAAAAAGATTTCGCAGACCAAACAGATGTAATAAATTATTTAGTTTATATAATCAATCCGTTATCTAATGATATACTTACCTTTCAAGGTGATGTATCACTTATAGTGTTGTGTTTGGTTACTTAAACTATTAAATATATATATATATATAAATCATTTTAAAGCATCAGACAAATCCCAATTTGGCGACCGACATGAGTACTTTTTTTTTTAAGGAGTGCTTAAATTCTAGTTTTCTACCATCTAAGATACAATTCAACAAGTGTTCATTTTTTTTGAAGTAAATAGGAAATCAGGTTTTCTTGGTTGGATGCAAGGATTCTTACACCTTAGGGCTAAACCTGTTTACTAGAGTTATCATATTTTTACACTTTGAAATTCGTTATGGATAATTGTTGATAGTTTTTATGAAACCCACTTCCTCAAATTAATAAATTTAATATTAAATTCTCATGTTACTTGTAGATAAGTAACCTTTAACTTTAGGGGATTTTGATGTTTAGAAAAGAATGTTTTTATTTCCTACAATTATTTAATTTTTATGGATGAAATTGCATTTTAAAGAAAGATATATTTATGTTTTTCTTACAGGTATAACATGTATTAAAAGTGGAGCAAAGTGGTGGAGACTTGAAGCAAAGAAGCTCACAAGAGACTAGTGCCTAGGCGCCAAACTCTTGGACACATAGGCGCCAGTCTTTGCCCTGACAACCTGAGAGACTAGCACCTTAGCACCAGCCATTGGGTGGCGCTAAGGCTCTACCTTATTGCTGTCTAGGCGCCAAACCCATGGGTGTCAATGTGCCCCTACTGATTTCTACAAACAGATAGCCTAAAGCCTACGTGCTAGCAATTGCTGGAGGCAGTTTCTAGCAAAGCGACCCTAGTTCCTGGGGAGTTACTCAACCAAGCATGGAGCTTTTATGAAGATTTTATACAATCTATTGGAGGTATCAAGGAAAGGGAGAAGTAAGGTTTGCTGGAGGATTAGTAGGATAGGTTTTCCTTGGTCTTTTGGTGAGGAATTGAGTAATATTATGAGGAGAGTATCATGGTGAGCAGCAAAGGACCGAGAGATCTTTGGAGGAGCATCCTCAGAGTTGTGTAAAAGAGAGAAAGCTAAGTAATGTGTACTTTTATTATTGTATTTCTGTAAACACAAATATTTAGTGAATTTTCTTGTTTTCAATGATGCTTTGTGATGTGTTTTTCATACTCTATGAGTAGTTCTCTTTTACTTTTCCTTGTGATGATTAAGTAGAATGTGCAAGAGTGTAAACTGTTTTTAAAACTGATTTTAAGTTCTTAAGGTTATGAGTAACTTTTGGTTCTTCATTTACTATTCATTCTGACTAAGGAATTTGTTAATGTGTTGTGATCCATAATGACTCGGGAGAGCTATGATAGAACAACTAGGTTATTCGCATTGATCTATAGAGTATGATTGAAGTACTTTGTAGGGAGATGCAAATGTTAGGAAAATAGTCTTTGATCAAGTTGAGATTTAAGGAATTAAAGTCAATTAACCAAACTTCTTTATGCACTTCGGAGAGGGTAAAGAAGAAAGTTATTATTTTTTGTCACTAGTCACATTCATAATTGACACTTTATATTTCCTTCACTCCACTTATATCATTGCAAGGGAAGGTAATTCTCTAACTTGATAATCGCCAATACAATTAGGATAAGTAATATTTTTATAGGATTTAACCTTTAAAACCGAATGCACTACCATGGTATTAGTTCGTAGATCTGTTTCCGTTTATTTTTTCTCTTTTTTATATTAAAAGGAGTAACCACCTTGTCGATAGTCGTATACTTCCCTTATTCGAATAAATCTCCCTCCCGAATCATATCAATGATTTAAAGAGGAGAGAAACCGAATAAGAAGGGACGTACGACAAAGAGATAAACAAGAGAAAAACTAAAACGTGGAGAGTCTACGTGTGATAAACCTCGCAATGATAGGTCAAGAATGTCTGCCCAAACAAGATCGGGAGGAGGAAGCTTAAACTAATATCCGCGAAAGAAGTACCTACATAGACTACCATAACCAGAGAGTCAGGTGTATGTACCTATTTTGGGGTCAAGAGCACTCCAAGAGGAACGTGTTCCAACTGGTTAATTATATCTTGGGAGATACCCAAGAATACTCTTGATAAAAGGAGTTTTGCTTATATTATCATAGACCTGAGGTATACTCAATCAAAGAAATGTTTTTCCGTGTGGAAGCAGTCCCGATGCTTCAGAGCTCATGCTAAGCCATCGGGCAGAGAGCAAGTCTCTCACATTCTGAATGGGTAGCGGCTAATCGACACACATGACCCATGGAATAACCTAAATCATCTTGACGGGGATATCACAACACGTCAAAGCACGTCTGGGGCACAAGGGCAGAGGACAAATCGTTGTATCCCAAATGAGGCAGCAGCTCATCGGCATCGGACCATCAAAATGACATCGACGAAGTCAAGGAGTGACAGGGCTCAAAGGGGCTCAACAAAAGGAAGGTAGAGTAATCCTAAAAAGTATAGGTAACTGGGTCGGGGTACCACAGACCCATCATACACAACTACTATGACCCTAAGTCTACCTGGTCGTGAAGGTAGTCGACCCAACACGTCCTGAGGTTCCCAGTCAGCAATCCATGAATTGCATCGTCCACGAACTTCGGTAGCCTTAAGGTCAAAGAAAGGAAACTCTATCCTATGACTAAAAGCTGAAGCACCAAGAGGTGGGACTTATACATGCCGAAGTGGCAAGGATGCCTCAGGAAAGAAAAGAAAGTTGAGATTTAGCTACAAAGCTGGAAACACTCCAAACAAAAGGACTTATACCCTATCTGGGTCGGGGAGCCTTCTAACACCTTAGGCGCACTACACAACCACCTATATAAAGGTATGTTAGGCCAGTCAGGTTGGAGAAGCATGGGGACTCCTCGTCGGGACATGCAAATATGATACAGTTATCTAGAGCGGTCTTAAGTATTGTGGAGGCCCTATTAATATATGCAGGAAAGTAAATGTTACAATTTTTAAATCTTAAAGATTTTAATCCTAAATTTTAATTATCTTGAATAGTTTATTTAGGATTTTTAAGTAGAAAAAAATAAGATTTAAGACCTAAAGAGCCTATGTTCCATCGTGAAATCCCAGATAAACCACAGAAAGAAATGTGCAGACATGCAATATGATGCAAAAAAGCAAAACGAGCTAAATCAAAATAATAAACATTCAGTGCAGCTAGGTCCGCAACATATCCCAGAAAAGAAAAAGAGCGGCGGACTCCGCATATACATGCCCGGTCCTAATTCTATACATCAATATAAAATGCAGAATTAAGATACTGGGCACGAGCATCCGCTCCTGGTCCCCTCCACATGGTTCCCGTGCCAAACACCTCGAAACTCATGCCCGTATCTTATTTCTGCTACAAGACTCTCCTAGACTCTAAAACGTACGTAGGAAAAGAAAAAAACTCAATCCTATATGAAAACAAGTGCCAACAGAAAAGCTCACATACAGATAATGTATCACGAGTCATGTCTTAAAAGTGGGTGAGCTAATAACACCTGCAAGCAAAAGGGTTTGAAATCATTATTTGCTCCCTCAGAGCAGTACCTGTGTGTGTACAAAAATAGGCATGACTCCCTGCAGAAAAATGCCCTAACACACTACCATACATATGCAGCATGTAGTCACACCACAAGAACAATACAAAAGAAAGATACTTGGCTAGGGCAACCAATCTAGCAAAGAACAATAGCCAGACATCAAAAAGACTACCTAGCACCCTAAATCTTAGCCTAGCCCACCATCTAACAAAAAGTACGTCAACCTAGTATCTAAGTGCGGGGTAAATCTGAGTATAGTATGACTTTGACGGGGTCGCCATACCAGCCCATCCTAAAGATCCGAAGGATCTAAAGGATTTCACGAAGAGTGATGACACGAGTTAGATCTATTAGATCTTTGACAGTCATACTCGTGTCAATCCCGATGACTTAACTCACATTGCTCACCAGAATCAACACAATAAGCAATGCTTGTTAAGCCATCGTGACCAACACACGGTCACTCTCCTAACGAGTCTGGCTCGCTATTCATGCAAACATGCAAATGTAAATGCAAGCAAATCAAAACATACATGTAGTGATAAAGAGTATGCCGTAAAGGCGGTGACTCGTAGGATAGGGCATGTCATGGCAGTAGGCGCCCGAAAAAGGGGTATACCGGTAAGACAGTGACCGGAAGGTGGGCATGTCGTGATGGCAACAACCTGAAAAGAGGTATATCGGTAAGGCAGTGACCCGAAGGTGGGCATGCCGTGATGGCAGTGGCCCAAGAAGAGGGTATGCAAGTAAGACAGTGACCCAAAGGTGGGCATGCCTTGGCGGCAGGAGCCTGAAAAGAGGGTATACCGGTAAGGCAGTGACCTGAAGGCGGGCATGCCGTGACGGCAGCGGCCCGAACAAGTGGGTATGCCGAGGAGGCAGTGACCCAAGAAGAGGGTATACTGGTAAGGCAGCGACTTGAAGGTAGGCATGCGTCGATTTAAAGTGATGAAAATCAATCCTACCCTTGCCTTGCCAGGTACGATTGCCTGCATGTTTTTGTCTTTATAAGAAGAAAAAGCTCCATCGAAGTATAGTTCACAACAACGAGTGTGAGAACCTTCAATCTTCAATATTTGTTCATCAGATAAGCCATCGTGGAGAGGGGACCCTACCGGTATCGGGAGTGCTGCTAAGAAGTATGCCAATATTTTTCCTTTGATGGCACGCAAAGGTACAAAATTTATGCCAAATTGGAGTAGAATCATCGCCCACTTAGCCAATCTTCAAGAGAGCGTTGGTCGAGTCACTAGGTATTGTAGAGGGTTGACTCTCGAGATGAGAGTCACCGTATGAGATATCATGTAGTGCCTGAGCTTTTGAGCGACAAAGATCACAACTAAACAATGTTTCTCAATTACTGGATACCTTATTCAGTAGGAATTAGACGATAACTTAGGTAGTAAAATGCATTTTCTTTACCCTCGTCATTGACTTGGGCTAGCAAGGTTCCACTGGAGTCATCTAAAGTCACGGTGTAGAAGATCAGAGGCCTTCTCGAGATAGGGGTTCCTAAAATAGAAGGTGTCATTAAGTATTGTTTGATGCTTTCAAAAGTGTGTTGGCATTTACCATCCCACACAAATTTGACATCATTTCTGGTTAAGGCGGTGAGAGGTTGACACCTACCTGATAAGTTAGAAATGAAATGTCTTATTAATGTCAACTTTTCTTGGAAATTTTGTTGTTAGGTCAAATTCTTCGGAGGAGGCATATTTAAGATTGCCTAATCTTAAGGGGGCCAATTTTAATCCCACGACGATGAATAACGAATCCTGAGAACGTCCTTGAGGTGACACCAAAGACACACTTTAAGGGACTCATCTTGAGATTAAATTGTCGCAAGCATTCGAAGACGATTCTCAAATCATACACATGTTTGTCCTTTTGTCTGCTCTTGACTAGCAAGTCATCTGCATAACATTCAACCGAGCACTTTGAATGGTTGAGAGGCTGACCAATCAATATACTAGAAGGATTACAACTGCATATTAGGGTTTTTCAGTGATTTCAAATAGAGGAGAATTGTTGAAGTTGTGTGTGTGAACTCTAGATAAAAGGCTAATAGGGTTTATTGAAAAAACATATCTATTTAGAACTCAAAAGGCGGATAAAAGAGAAATGTAGAACCATGTTGACCTCACTTTTGGTTGAGGTCTAGAAATTTCTTTAGTAGCCTAGGTCTAGCCATAGGACTTTCCTACTGATTAGTCTTAGAAAACTAGAAAAGGTACCCTCACCATTAGAAACTCAAAACTCTTCT
>NW_018237234.1:0-252 GCF_001263595.1 Phalaenopsis equestris | reverse complement strand
AAATCCAGGCTCAATTGGTCTATGATTTGAGCCCAATTTTGATTTGGGTCAAAACCCCAATCTTGACCATGAGACTTAATCTCACTCAATTGAACCCATAGTCTAGCCAATTGGTCTTAATTAATATTGCAAAATATTTACAACATTCTTACACATCAAAATCAACCATCAATTGGCCTTGGTGAAGCCTAAAATCCATTTGGATTTGACCTAAATCAAAAATTCCCAAGATTAG
The DNA here is from genome assembly GCF_001263595.1 of Phalaenopsis equestris. NCBI lineage: Eukaryota > Viridiplantae > Streptophyta > Magnoliopsida > Asparagales > Orchidaceae > Phalaenopsis > Phalaenopsis equestris. Next base: position 17 of record NW_018237234.1, on the reverse strand, counting down.
CCCCAATATTGGCTAAC
>NW_018237233.1:0-947 GCF_001263595.1 Phalaenopsis equestris | reverse complement strand
TGTGTTTATGTGTGTTTAGATTTGAACTTTGTATTTTCTTTGCTTTAGAATTATGCTTTTAGATCTCTGTATAGTTGACACTAAGCGTAGGATGTTTTGTTTTCAGCACTTTGAGTGTTGTGGTTTGGATTGCAACGCTAAATTAATGTGTTGAGGTTGAGAAAATATCAAACTTAAGTGTGTGTAACATATATTGTACCTCTCGGAATTTATATATAAATGTGATGTTTTGTGTTGTGAAAGTTTATTTGTGCTAAGTACATTAGTTAGTCAATTAAAATTATGTCTATAATGATTAAATGGATGTTGTTGAGGCTTGAAATTGATCGAAATAGCAAAAATTCGGAATTTGAACATTTTCAGTAGAGCCCGCCGACGGCACCCTCTACGCCGCCGACGGCAGAATTTTCCCGACACTTAGGTTCAAATTAAATATAGCGTGCAGACGGTGCCATCGACCCCGCCGTAAGCGAGCTTGCAAAAATACACCTTCAACCGCAATTACCTTTAACCGCAATTTTGAGCAGTCAACCGCCACTTTTCATCATCCCCTTCCTCCTAAAAATGTAATTTTTGACCTAGGGCTTTAGAAATCTTGGATTGGGAGGCAATTTGGAGACTTTTTGACACCGGATTTGATTCTTTCTAGGTAAGAGCTTCACTCCAAGCTAAAAATATTTGATTTTCACCATGGATTTCTTCCACATTGAGGAGATCCAAAAATTTTGAAAATGTGAAGAAATTATTGGGAAGAAATTCATGGAACTTAGTGTTAAACTCTTAGAATTACTTGTAGAAGCCATTATTTGCATATTAGAAGTATAATTTGGAATTTTTCTTTAATTTGATTAGATTAAAATTGCTCCACAACAAAAGAGCCGAGTTGAGTTTGATGAGTCTCACTCGTCAATGCGATTGCTCAAACCCGATTTACTTCAGTATTTAAA
>NW_018237232.1:0-548 GCF_001263595.1 Phalaenopsis equestris | reverse complement strand
GTGTTTCTGGATCAGGTGTTTTCCTTTTGTATTACGCGTCGTCCGTGGATTCGACCCCTCGTCCCGCGTTCGGAGAAAATTGTTTACGCCTTTGCCCTTTTGTGATTACCCGACAAGCGGTGTTATTCGGGTCATATTGGGTTGTTACCGCGGTTCCGTGACAATTATTGTCATTTACGCAGTGTTATTGGTTATTCTGCGATGTTATTCACAGTGTTATTGTCATTTACGCGGTGTTATTGGTTATTATGCAGGGTTATTGTCATTTTCGCGGTGTTATTGGTTATTACGTGATGTTATTGGTTATTTCGTGGTGTTATTGGTTATATTGCGGTGTTATTTGCAGTGTTATTTCCATTTCCTCGGTGTTATTGATCATTCCGCGATGTTATTGCCATTTATGTGGTTTTATTGTCATTTCCACAGTGTTATTCCGCTATGTTATTGGTTATATCGTGATGTTATTGTCATTTTCATGGTGTTATTTGCGATGTTATTGCCATTTCTGCGGTGTATATTAAATGTATATTAATTTATTTAATATATAA
>NW_018237231.1:0-5087 GCF_001263595.1 Phalaenopsis equestris | reverse complement strand
GATGTTCAAGATTTAATCAACACTGAAGGTTTGTTGAAATCAATGTCGATGACCATCACCACTGAGCAAAAATTATCATTGATTCGATCATTTAAATTTTTTTTTATCCAATCACTGATGCTCGACCACTCTGTTCACCCTTGTCAATAACATTGTCACTGTCAGATCTCAAGGTCTGGAAGTGACAGTGGAAGTTTGCGTTAGATAGTCTACAACCGACGTAATTTTTTTAAAAAAAATCATGACATGGATGCTTTAACTCATTGTGTAAATGTTAGGGCGTCCCCTGGAACAGACAGGTTGTATGACCTGAATACAGTTAAAAGTGTGCAAGTGTCGCTACACCAATGCTTAGGTGTAGTGTCAAATAAGTGAAGATTCCCATGTTAGAGACAAATGCATGAAAAGTAGTTGATCCATGAAACTAATATCAAGAAAGAATCTTGAAATATAGGTACCCTCATAGGTAAATTAATGGAATTAAGTGATTTTATAGTTCATAGGAAGATAAATATCTTATGTATTCAAGAAGTTAAATGAGTTGAAGAAAAAGCAAAGGTATTCAAGTAGGAGTCTCATTAGAAATGGTGTGGGTGTAATTTTAGATAAGAGTTTAAAAGATAATTTTGTAAGAATTAATAGAATTAGAGATAGAAAATTGTTTATAGAATTATAGCTCTTAAAGTTATAAATGTTTATGCTCCTCAAGTAGGTTTCAATATATGTTTAAAAGAAAAAAATTCTTAAATGGCCTAGAATAATTAATATAAATGATACATCTTGAAGAAAGAATTTTTATTAAAGGAGATTTAAATGACCATGTTACTTGAGTGGTAGAAGATCTTAGAAATATTTATGGTTGATGTGTACTAGAAAATTTACAATGATAGAGTAATAGATTATTGTTTTAGTATTGTACGAGAATTCAGCACACACACAGATGAAAGAGAAACAAATACTGAATATTCTAGAAGCTTTTATGTGGAAAACCTCTAATGGGAAAAACCACTGGGCTTGACCCAGTTGCAAAAATCCACTATTGATTGATGATTACAGAAATAACTGTCGACCATCGTTGACCGCTGTCAATCGTCATCAACCATTGTCAATAACAGTCGACAGTCGTCGACCACCGTCGAATCCCGCCAACCGCCGCCGACCTCTGTCGACCATCGCCTATTGTCGAACCTGATATATTTGAACGACAAAATGGTCCTGCCTCAAAAGAGAGGAAAACTGATACAACACCAACAAATTTCATCGTCAGGCACAAATCTCAAAGCATAACACGAATCTCGAGATGATATTTTGAACAAGAAACGTTCAAATCTTGATAAAAACTCACCCAGAGCTTCGATTTCAGCAAACTTATAGTTAAGCCAACCAGCTTGATGAGACAGACCTAATGATATCAAAGTTAGTTCAATCTGAGTTATCAAGCCCAGATGAAGTCATTAAACCATCATTGGAAGGTTTTCTAATACAACAACAAATTTTCATCATCATGCACAAATCTCAAAGCATAACACGAATCTCGAGATGATATTTTGAACAAGAAACGTTCAAATCTTGATAAAAACTCACCCAAAGCTTCGATTTCAACAAACTTATAGTTAAACCAACTAGCTTGATGAGACAGATCTAATGATATCAAAGTTAGTTCAATCTGAGTTATCAAGCCCAGATGAAGTCATTAAACCATACTTGGAAGGTTTTTAGACATATTTGGAAGCTCAAACAGATGCTAAATCTGACAATTTTATAGTCGAATTGAGCGTCTTGATAAGACGAATCCAACGAGCCCAAGATCACTCAATTTCAACATCATTAAGGCATCCAAATGTCCATTAAACAATGTCTAATTGAGAGAAGCTCTCGGACCGTATGATCAAAATTGTTCATATACCTGCATTAATTGCACCCATAATATATTTGATTAAGAGATTGTTCCTTTTAAAAATACTCAAAACATCTAAAAACTATTTTAACTATTTTCAAATTTTGACAATTTCAAAATATTTTAATTTATTTTTAGAAATAGAAGATTATATATATAAGCACATTAAATAAATATATTTTAAAAATAAAGAAAAATTAAAAAAAATTGATCCAAAATAAATACTTATTATGCCAAAATATTCTTAAATTTAAAAAATTAAAGTCAAAACTAGTGGTTGGACTGTTTAATGTGGATGTGGCTCAGTCTTAATTATAAGAATGGAATCTAAGAATTATAAACACAATGTAAGAATTTTCTTCCTATTTTAGTGTTTAAGGGCTGTTATCTCAAACTTATGTTTGCAGTTTGAGTGCTAAAAAACATTTTAATAAGTTTTCTTATGACTTGCCACACAATTTCCATGTATTTGCATATCAACACCCAAATTTTACTTTTTAAATTCATGCCATCTTAGCTATGCATGAAAAAAAGTAATTCACATTACAAAAATTAGTGATAGCAATATTTTTAATGTGGTGCGAAAGAATTGATTTGTTTGGATTAGAATATTCAGTTGTGTTACAGAAATATTTCATATGCGTTATTTGTAAAAATGATGTGTTATTTGAGTATTATATGATGTTACTCGATTATTTTACAATGTTATTAGAATATTCCATCGCGTTATTTGATTTGGGGCTGAAGTGTTATTGGAATATTCCCCCGCATTACTTGATTTGGGGCTGTGTTATTCCAATAACATAGTGAAAATTCAAATAACACGGATAATATGCCGAATAACATAACCTCAAATCAATTAACACAGGGAAATATTCGAATAACACCATTTTTACAAATAACACAGATGAAATATTCCCCTAACACAACCGAATATTGCAATTCAAATGTAACTCTACGTTAGGAGTTCTGAAGTAATATTTTTCCATATACATAAGAGTTGTGCGGGACATATATGCAATTGCCCAAAAAGATTATCAAAATTGAAATTCCATTTATATTAAGGAAGATACACATAAATACCACTTGTTTCCTATGTATTTACATACTAACAACTAAATCTCAATTTTTACATATATGTCACCTTATCTGCACATAAAAAAGTATATTTTTGTGTGATATGAAAGATTTAGGAGGTAAAAATATAAAAAGTAAAGTTTAGGTGTTAGATCTATAAATACATAAAATTGGACGGGGTGTGTTTGTTTAAATTCCCCTTGAATTAAGCTCGTGCCTCAAAAACCTAACATAGGAGCTCTTAGGATTGCCGCCATTATTGACAATCGAGATATCTGAAGACCATCACTCTCTAGAAAAGGAGTATAATTTGGTAGCCATTTAGTTTTTTTTTTTTTAAATTATTTAATCTATTTTAGGTGATGCAATTATTTATATTATTAATTTTTAGAGTATAAAAAAATAGCATTAATCTAATTATCCAAAATGAATTGAATAGTTGAGATAATTAGGTATATATTTAAATATAAGAAAATATGAAAAATATGAGCTATAAGATAAGATCACAAATTAGCTATAAGCAATTGAGCCCAGATCGAAAGATTTATGGTCTGTTTGGGGCGGCTACAACATCTTAAAAAACAGTTATGAAACTGCTAAATAATAATATGAGGCTTAAAAAACTACGGTGGTTATTACAATATTTTTCTAATGTTAGACTGCAGCTAGAAAGTTGTCACCACACATAACAAGGAGGGGTGGCAAAGCACAAATTTCAGCAGCAGTTTTTTTGAAAAAAACTGTTAAAACGTAGTTTAATCAAACAGACAAAATTGTAATGTAGTGTCGCCCTACCACCGCACTGCCGCCTCAAACGGACTCTTAAGGTATAATTAAGTGTTTTGAGATATTAATTGGGTTTAGAGATGATCTCTAAATTTTTTATTTTTGTAGTTTAATTGAGTGTCTCAAGTAGACAAATCCAACAAATTTATTTTGATTATTAAATCTTGACATCATTAGCAACCTTGAAACTTCATAAAAATATCTTATAATTAATAGGATCACACCAAACAATTTTATTCATTGTTTTGAATTTTGCTAATATTTATAGAAAATTTCAAGCCCAAATTTTATAGAAGATCACTACTCTCAACATGATGGGGAGGACTAGAGATTCAAAGAGCTTGAAGTTTGGAAAGTCCTTCATCTCTACTCGACCACCACGATTAATTTGTTGCCCAATAAAAATCGTTGGGCTGTCACGCTAACCCAACTGATTTGGTCACCACAACTAAATTCAAAGTCGTACAGGTCAAGCTTAGCCAATCGAATTAGTCTTAACCAGCCAAAGTCATGCTTACCCAACCAATTAAATCATGGATCAGTTGAACAATAGGCTCATAAATGTGAGATTGTCTTAAATATTCTATAACACCTCCATTAAAGCAGAGAATAAATGTAAGATCATCCATTATTCATTCTCCATTATAAATGAAGAGATTATTTTCTTAAGAAAGGGCTAATAGATAAGATGTTTTACTGTTCATTTCTTTCTCTGCCTTTTCCTCTCTCATTTCTTATGCTCTAATCCCAGAGTGTGATTTACGGACAACTCTGTATTTAACACTTATCAAAATAAATCAATTCAATAGTGTTGGAACCTTAACTGTCCTTCAGAAAAAACACGCCCCGAGAGTTGGAGTCGAGAGAATGAGAGTACGAGAGAAAGAGAGTAGAGCCAACAAAGAATTCTTGAGAGAAAGGAAGGAACGATTACGGAAACCACTTTTAATGCAGCCAATGTGCTAAATTAATACAAGATTAGTGTTTTCATTTAAATGTAATACAACGATCATTAGCGAATCGATGCATTTTAGTTTGATTGACCAGGGCGATCGGTTGCGTGATGATCACTCATGTCGAGTCAAAGCTGACCGATCGACTAGTCATGATCAGACGCTCTTAAAAAAAGTTTGGATAGCTGAGTCTGTTGACCCGATAGAGTGTTTGGTCGTCGAACGGCTGGTTCATACCATACTCCTCTGGTTCGTCTAATTACTTTTAGATTCATGCCAACAATTTTGACGCATACAAATAGTTTATAATAAGATCTCTTAAATTCAAATCTAACATCCCACACGCCCTTCAACTCTCGCCATTGAATCATTAT
>NW_018237230.1:0-1166 GCF_001263595.1 Phalaenopsis equestris | reverse complement strand
CAAAAATAGCCCATTTTGGGGTTAACGCAAGATGCACCAAAATCTAAAGCGTTGCCACATGATTCACCCGATCAGTGCGTGATGCGCCAGCTGCGACTTTTTCAAATTAATGCAGTTCGAGACAAATTTTGTGCAAATTTTTAAAGGGAAACTTTTTCTAAACACCTAATGGAGTGATTCAATGCATCTAGACACTTTGGAAGGTTCTAATTTGAAGGGATTTGACTCTTGGATCAAAGATCCATGTCTTTTGAATTCTAAGGTTTGACTTTTGAAATTTGGAGGGAAATTGAAATTCTTTTCATAGGAGGCAACCCAAAATAAAATGAAGTTGGAGAAGAACTGCTAAAGGGGGGAAAAATGATAGGTGGCATGAGAATCAAGAGCGAGAGATAAAGAGAGAAAGTCAAGGGCTTGGAGATTTTCTTCTAGGGTTGTAAGAGGAGAGGGAAGGTGAGAGATTTCTTCTTCATTACACTTCTAAGAGAGAATTGAGAGTGCTTGTAAAGAGAGAAAGGCTTGGAGAGAACTTCTAAGAATTTGCTTCGAAAGGATCGTGAGATAAGTTATATTTTTAATTTCTTTTGTTTGTAAACTTGTTTTTATATATGAAGTCCATGTTTTATCGTATCCTTCTCATGAATTTTGAGTAGTCTTCTTTATCCTTCTCCCTACTTTGAAGAAATGGTTTTGTGAAGGATTGATTTTTCTTTCTACGGTTTTAAATGTAGATAATTTGTGATGAGTTGTGATGATTTGAACTCCAATCTTCATTTACTTTTTGATCTGACTAATTAAATTTTTAAAATGTTTTGAGAAACATATGTTCTAAAAGGGGGATATGATTTCTACAATAAAGGGATAATCACATTTGATTTCATGGGAGAGTATGTCATCCATGAGATTGAGTGCAACTAAATAGGGAAGTAAACTTTATTGGATGTAGAATTAAAAGATTTTAAGGTGACTGATTAGAATCCCCAATTTTGTTTAGTTGATTGGAAACTAATGCGAGCATGTCAGCCCTCAGGTGAGGAAGTAGTGGGAGCTTTAGAGTGACAGCTAGTATTGTGCCAGCCTAACCATGGAATTAAGGATCAAACTCTAGATTAGTAAATGTTCTTTATAGCATTAGGAAGAGGGTAGAGAATAGGATTGCTCCTATT
>NW_018237229.1:1456-2537 GCF_001263595.1 Phalaenopsis equestris | reverse complement strand
TTGACTCTATTGAGAAGCTTATCAGTATGAAAGAAATATTTTATGGCATGAATACAATCACTTCAATACTATTCCATGAATCTTTAAAAAATTTAGAAGAAAAACCATTAATTCAATGAAATTTGCAATTTCAAATAAAATAAAAATACATTTTTAATTTCTTTATTGGAGAAATCTTTATTAAAGCTTAATAATCAAAAGAAAAATTATACTAATAACAAAAAATTTATCAAATATAGAGGTAGGAACATCAACATAACTCTTAAGCAAAGATTTAAAGAAAGTAATGACTCCATTAGCGGTATCCTTTTATGTTGTAAATAATTATAATTTATTAAATTTTCTTTAATAAAAGTATGATTATTTATAAGTCTAATCTTTTGATAAATAAATTTTACGCTACGTCATATTCACCTTTCGATAATCACTCAGACTTAACCCTTTGCTTTAATCAATTACATTTACAAAAAGAGCGTTATAAAGGTTTTCTTAGTTAAATGAGGCTTGACTAAGTAAATCATAGTAAAGAGGATTGATGTCCAAATTATTCATAATACTTCATTGTTTACCTTTTAACTCAATAATAAAATTAAAAATATAACTAGAATTATACCAATTCTAATGCTTAAAAGCTTTTTTGACCTTCTTCAGTTTATTGCAATAATAATAATAATAATAAAAGAACTTCTTTAACATTAATGTTCCAAGTATCATGAACAATATCAAGAAAACTATAGCAACCACTTAAATCGATGTTTCAAGAGGTAAGATTTTCCTAAATATATAAAAATATGAGAATTATAGGAAGTGGAATTTCTAAAAGTTTAAAAAATAAGGAAAAAATCTACCCATAAAGCATTACAAAAAGCCCTATCAAGAAGGCATTTTATAGGATTATCAATTTGATTATTATACCAACTAAACTTAGGAGAAACATTTTATAATTAAAAGTTATTGGAATTGAGAATGCAATTATTACAAAATGAGTTAACTTATAAGGAATAAGTGAATGATCGGGAATGACCAAGGCTTGTATAATAGCCTCAGGCCATTCTTATATATATATATATATATATATATA
>NW_018237229.1:0-253 GCF_001263595.1 Phalaenopsis equestris | reverse complement strand
CAAAAAATGTGTGTTCTTATCCGGCTGGTGTGCTGAGGGAGCCGTTCACGAACAAAGTATCGGTTTGACAACCCTAATCACGTAGTCATAAGATGTTAAGGATTGTGGCAATAATTAAAACATCATTTGAATCTAATTTAATAATTTTTATTATATTTTTTAATTAATACTTTTAATTGATTATAAATTTATGTAGTATTGTAGTCAATTAATTTTCTAAAAATACTACTCATCAAAGATATATATATAAAAT
>NW_018237228.1:4233-5963 GCF_001263595.1 Phalaenopsis equestris | reverse complement strand
GTCTGAGGATGATAAACAGTAGCAATCCTATGATTCATAAATTTAAATATGTAAGATATATATATATATATATATATATATATTATTTGACAAGCCCCACTCATCCTAGGTGTGCTAAATATTTAAGTATCACACACTACAGAAGGGTGATTCGAACCTGTGACCTGAAAGGACTTACGACCTTCAGTGAGACTGCTCTATCGACAGACCGTGTTACGTGCACTAAGACATATTTCACTTTTTAAAAGCAAATTTCTGAAATTTTTATATAGATTTGAGTGGTATAAGGGTAAGAAGTAGAGTCGTGTTACATATCTCAAAACAAAAGAATTAAGGGCTATGTATGTAAATGCCTTTTTTATGATGCACTATTATGCATTGTTGTTTTGAGTCATTAAGTAAGATTGATATTTATTTATTAAAATTTTAATTGGTGCAACTTTTTTATTTCAGGTAAAATGAAAATAATGCCTAGCTTCTCATTAAAACTTACAAAAATAAGTTCATGTAGAGCAAACAAACACAAGAAATATAGAATTTTCAATTTTGAAGAAAAAAATTGTAGCAAAAGCTCATTCAATCTTTTATGAGTAAGAAAAGATTATAAAATCAGACCTTAGAGGTATCAAAGTATTGAAACATGAATGCTAAATTTCACCCCAGGCTAAGTATAAAACAAAGATTGCAGACCTAACCACATTATTGCACCAATGAAAGAGAGTAAAGAGCAGTCATTTGGGTGTAAGAAAAGCATATAACAATTAAGAGTCTGTTTGAGGAAATAACTGTGGTGTGCGTCCCTCCCAGTTTGTTTTCGTGTTTGGCAAAATATTGTCATGGATTTCTTCGTATTATTGCCACATACTTTAGCATTTCATGGCTGTCTTTTTTCTTATTTGTTCTGCTATTTTACTTCCATTTTCCCTCCACATCCCCCTCTCTAACAACACAACCTTATGCTTTGTCGTCAAGTTTTTTTTTTTCAATTCCACTCCTTCCATTGTTTCATTCCCAATCATTCTTTCTAACAGGTTTGCCTCTACTTTTCTGTCTTCCCTCAGCTAGATAGAGTGTGTTATTTCTTCTTATCCCTTCTTATTCCTTCTCATTTGTGTGTGTTTGATTGGGGCTTTTTAAATCTCAATTCTCTCTTATGAGATGCGGGACTAGTTTCTGCTGTGTTGTGGCTTTGCTATGACTTTTATATGGCATTTTTCTCTTTTTTGTTTCTTTAATATGTTTAAATGTGAATTATAATATGTTTAGGGTTGGGACTTATGGAGCTCTTCTTTTTGCATGCATTTGGGTGATTTTAGTTTTGGCATCTATGCGGGAAGCTCTTTTTTGTTTCTTCAGTATGGAAATGCTATATGAGCATTGTCATCTTATGAGGAACTCCTCTTATGTGTGTGTGGTAATGTCGTTCATATGTTAGTTTTTTCTTCTTTGATTTGTTTGGTATGTTGAAATGTGAGTAGTTGTATTCAGGCGTGTTTAGTTATGGAATATATGTGAGGAATTATGATTTTTTTGTGCATTCAAGATTTTTTGATTAGGACATCTATGTGAGGATTTTTTGTTTCCTTGGTTTATTTGGTATGCCAAATGTTATTTTACAAAAAGTATATATATAATTGGTTTATTTGGAATGGAAATTTTGATTTTAACATTGTGAACTTATAGGGCTCTCCTTTTATGTGAGTTACAAGTATGTATGTGTCAGCACAATT
>NW_018237228.1:0-1454 GCF_001263595.1 Phalaenopsis equestris | reverse complement strand
TTTTTGAATATTAATAAAATATAAAATATTATTTAAGTAGAAAATTAAGTTTTATATTTATCTTAAATCTCTCTGAGTCCAGGGAACCTAAAGAAACAAATTTCATATTTTTGTGATTTATATTTTAATTATTAGAATTATTTTAGTGGAAAATTAAAGAAAATTCATTTTAAACCTCTAGAAATTAATTTATTGACTTAGAAAACTAGGAAAATCATTATAATTAGTTTCAAGTGATCAACAAGTCATATATGACATTTTAGTGTGTTTTTACAATTTTGCAATTTTTATGATTTTAAATTAATTTTTAATTATTTAAATGCTTAAAGCTAAAAAATGAAGTGTCTATTTTAATTCCAATTTTATTTTTCTCAGGTTTCTCTAGTCATAAGGAGCTCCCAAAACCAATTTGGTGATTTTTAAAGTTTTATTTTAATTATTATAATTATTTTAATGCCCAAAAATGTCATAGCACTTAATTTATCCATTTGAGTGATCAAATTAACTCCAATTGACTTGAAATTTTTATGGGGAGCACCCCTGACACTGAGTTAAAGTAGATATTAATTTTTATGCCATTTACATTTGTAATTATTCCAATTTAATTTTTACTCATTTTTAGGGGTTGGTGACAATTAGGGTAATTTTTAATGAGTTAAACCAAGTTTATACTTTTTCTAGAGTCCTCTGGATCACAGTGAACCTACCAAAACAAGTTTTGTATTTTTCTAATAAATATTTTAATTTTTTAATTATATTATCAAAATAGGTGTGATACACTTGAAAAGTAGATATCTCTTCCTAGAGATATCCCTGACCTTGGAAAAAAACAGGGAAGATCTCTCATGATAGAGAGAATCAAAGCCCTAAAAATCATGTCATGGTGAAATGTCTATGCAAATGAAGAATCCAAATAAGAAAAATACCATTTAATTAATTAAAAATCATACATGCATCAAACATACATGAAACCATTTCCACATTGTTCTCCTTTGTTCACTGAGTAAGAGAGTATTTTTATTTTATTTTTATGATTTTTTGTACACAAAGACATGAATTTTTGAAGTTCTAGGCATTAAATAAATAAAGAATATTCCTTATTTTCTTACTTAAGTGACGCGGCGCCACCTCATCATCGACATTTCCAAATCTCCACGCGACGTCTTCTGATTCGGCACCACCATCCGGTCAGCTGCCACACGTCCCGCTGTTTTGTTCCATCCATCCGTCTAGCGTGATCCAGCGCGTCCATTCAATACACGTAGAAACGGACAACATATGTTCATCGTCCCCAAGTCCCTTTGCTCGAGAACTGTCCGACTTCAAAGCTTAATATCTCTCTCGATACTTAACCAAATTAAGTGTGGTTTGTTCCCATAGACTTGTCTTGACTAGGATAACATATCCATATGGTTGATCAAGTATTAAATCAACTCTATAAGCATGGAGAATTA
>NW_018237227.1:0-732 GCF_001263595.1 Phalaenopsis equestris | reverse complement strand
AATATTTTCACTAGATACGAAATGCCTAGAATGGTAATCACTGACGAAGGATCCCATTTTACGAATAAATATATTCAGAGATTGGCAAAAAAATTTAATATTATTCATAGAATCTTTGCTGCCTATCATCCTTAAACCAGTGGGTTAGCTGAAGTTTATAATAGAGAGATTAAACAAATACTTGAAAAGACTGTAAACCCTAGTAGAGTAGATTGGTCCATTAGACTGGATACCATATTATGGGCTTACAGAACTGCTTATAAAAGCTTATAAAACTCCTATTGGAATGACATTTTTGGAACTGATTTTTGGAAATACTTGTCACTTACCAGTAGAATTAGAGCATAAAGCATATTGGGCGATTAAAGAATTCAATTATAATTTGGAAGATGCTGATAAAAAAAGATTGTTACAACTAAATGTATTGGAAGAATTAAGAAATGAGTCTTATGATAACAACATAATTTATAAGGAAAAATTAAAGTTATGGAATGATCAAAAGATTAACCTAAAGAACTTTGAACCGGGATAAGAAGTTTTACTTTACAACACTAGGCTGAAGTTATTTCCTGGGAAATTGAAGTCTCGTTGGTTAGGAACCTTCACTGTGACTCAAGTTTATATTTACGGAGCTGTTGAAATTGATGATCAGAAGATAGGAAATAGATTAAAAGTAAATGAACACAGATTAAACCATATATATGAGGGTAAAAGACCAAATTTTAAAGAGGT
>NW_018237226.1:0-975 GCF_001263595.1 Phalaenopsis equestris | reverse complement strand
TAATTTTTTATGATTTAATTGAAAAAGGGATTAAAGTATTTATGGATGATTTTTCAGTGTTTGGAACTTCATTTGACTCATGTTTAGAACATTTATCAAAAGTTCTTAAGCACTGTGAAGAAACAAATTTAGTCCTTAATTGGGAAAAATATCAATTTATGGTAGCAGGAGGAATTGTATTAGGACATACAATATCAGAAAATGGTATGGAAGTAGATCCTGCTAAATTAAAGTAATCACTAATTTATCTTATACAACAAATGTAAGCGAAATTAGGAGTGTTTTAGGACATGATGGATTCTACAGGCGATATATTAAGGACTTTTCTAAGATTGCTAAGCCTTTATGCCATTTACTAGAGAAAGACGTAATTTTCAATTTTGATGAAGAATTTTTAAAAGCTTTTAATTTTTTAAAAGAAAAATTAATCACTACACCAATTATAGTTTCACCAAATTGGGAAAAACCTTTTGAATTGATGTGTGATTTGAACTGATGTGTGATGCTAATGATTATGCTATTGGAGCTGTTTTAGGACAAAGTTATGATAAAATTTTTAAAGTAATTTACTATGCTAGTAAAACTCTTAATGAAACTCAAATTAATTATATAACAACTGAAAAAGAGTTATTAGCAATAGTATATTTCTTTGATAAATTTAGATCATATTTAATTAGAAGTCATTACGCAGTGCATACATATCATTATGCTATTAAGTACTTAATGAAAAAGAAGGATGCTAAATCAAGACTTATAAGATGGATTCTTCTTTTACAAGAATTTGACTTTGAAATAGTAGACAGGAAAGGAACTGAAAATCAAATTCCTGATCATTTCTCCAAGCTTGAGTTAGAAAAATCACTCTATTTTGAAAAGGAAATTAATGAAAAGTTTCCAAATAAAAAATTGTTCAATATTAATAAGTGGCGTGTTCCGTGGCATGTCGACATTGTAATTTTTCTTGTTAGTGATATT
>NW_018237225.1:0-1250 GCF_001263595.1 Phalaenopsis equestris | reverse complement strand
AGCAGATTATCGTCTTAGCGTGGTACGGAGATTCAGAACACACTCAGAAAAGAAAAAAAATAATTAATAATGACACTATAAGTTTTTTATGTGGATAGCCCGGAAAGGGAAAAATCATGGGGCATGACCCAACTGAAGAGTTCTACTATAAAAAGATGATTATGACAAATGATGAAAATTTATCAATATGTGTGTGTGTGTGTGTGTGTGAATTTATCACGAACCTTGAAATTTTCAATGTATATATATACACTGCAAGAAATTTTCATCATTTGTCACGAACCTTGAGTCATAACACGAATTTCAAAATAACCTTTTGAGCAAGAACATTCAAATATTTATATAAAACGGCGATAAAAAGGCAGTTAGAGCTCATATAAAACTTACAGTCAAACTAACTTACAGTTAAAAGATCAGACGAACGTAATGATTCAGCAAACTTACAGTCAAACTAACCTACTTAACGAGACGGACCCATTCATATAAAACTTAGTTTAATCTGAGTCAAATCAAGCTCAAATCAAGTCATTAAACCACTATTTGAAGTTTTCCAGACAAAGTTAAAAGATCATACGAACGTCGAATCTGACAAGCTTTTATAGGCGAATCGAGCGTCTATACAAGACGAATCCAATGAGCTCAAGATTGCTCAATTCCGATATCGTTAAGACACTCAAATGTTCATCAAATGCCGTTTGATCGAAAAAAGCTCTCTGGACCGTCTGATCAAAGCGGTTCATTATTTGCATTAATTGCACACAGAACACTATAAATAGGGTCTTACCTCTCTCATGAGGGAGGGGAGAGTTTGAGATCTGAAGAAAATGTTGAAGCTTTGAGAAGACGTTGAAGTCTAGCACCACCTCTGTCGATCGTCGTCGACCGCCATTGATTTCTGTCGACCACCGCCGACCGTCATCGATTTTCTTCAATCGCCATTGACCATTGTAGACCCGTCAACCACCGATAACCACAACTGACTGTCGTCGATCACCGTCAACCACCATCGACCAAACGCTACCAAGTGTTATCGGTCTCCACCCTTTCCTGACAACAAATTCATCAGCACGCCGATGTTGTAACTTAGAAATCTAATAACCCTTTTCCCATCTATTTATTTCTTTGTTACAATGCAGAAATTGGAAAACTGATAAGCTAGAGGAGAGTCTTGATTTTATCTCAGGATATCCAATTAGCAAGGGAGAAAGGATGTCGTGTTCCGTTAAATGAGGTCTTGTACCAATTCTCTA
>NW_018237224.1:0-538 GCF_001263595.1 Phalaenopsis equestris | reverse complement strand
CTTCAACGTCCTTCCGGAGCGGGCGACGGGATTTCAATCCCACCGACCGACAGCTTCTTACGGGCAACCCCACAAACCAAACCAATCCCCGAAATAACGCCGACACAACTCAAATGACTTTTAAGGGTTTAAAGTTTCATATCGATGAGGTAATTATAATGTTAGAGGAGAACATGTGGAGCTCTCAAAGTTTTAATTTAATTTAGATAATTATTTAAATTTAGAAAAATAGGATATTCAAAAATTATTTTATTTAGCTTTCCAAAATAAAGTTTTTATTTATGGAAAAATTATTAGAGGTTTTTTAAGGTCAGAGAAACACTTAGGCAAGAATTCATGGTCTTTTGAATTAATTTATTATAGTTATTTTAATGGGAAAATAAGAAAAACCCATTTTTAAGCCATTAAAAATTATTTTTAATTTATGGAAAATTAAGAAAAATCTTTTAATGGGTCCCAAGTGATCAGGGAGAAATTAGGCACATTTTGAAATATTTTGGTATTTTTAGGATTTTTAATTATTTTTAATCATTTTAAA
>NW_018237223.1:0-739 GCF_001263595.1 Phalaenopsis equestris | reverse complement strand
TATATATATATATATGTATGTATATATAAGTAAATTAAAATATTCTTCTAAAGCGGGCGAAGAGATTTTGATTCCGGCGGCAGACAGCTTCTAACGAGCAACTCCACAACTAATAAAAATAGTGTCGAATAGACATGCACTCAGGGATGTTTGCAAAAGATCTGGTGAGATTTTAGCAAAGTTTCCCTTAGGTCTCAAGCACACTCCGTGTTAGCCGTGAAGAGCTCAATTTATAGCCATGGCCACTAAGCTGAGCTCAGGGGTGGCTAATGGGTGCAATGGAGAGCTGATGTGGAGTGTTGAAAAGAACAAGTGACCAATCAGGGCTTGACACTTTGGCTGAGTTCAATTGGGTTCAACTTAAGGCATGGTAGTTAATGGTTTTGGTTCCTCCATGGACTAGGGTGGCTGGTTAGGGCATGGGAGGTGTTCAAAGGGTCAGGTGAGCCACTGTGCCGTCCATCAAAGTAATTAATTAGGTTAGTGATGGGTTTTGGCAAAGATCTCTTTAGCTAATGCATTTTGGGATAGAAATCCCTAAATTTAGAGGACCCTTTGTCCATGACTCATGTAAGTTGGGCTAAGTGGACCTAGGCTGGTCCCTAGGGTCCACTTTTTGGCTATAGTGGTCTTGGGTTGACCAATTTGGCTAAACTTGGATAACATTAGGTCAGGATTTAATTTTTGGTCATTTGGGTTGGTTTAAATTGAGCTGGAATGGTTCAAATTGAGCTAGGTT
>NW_018237222.1:0-876 GCF_001263595.1 Phalaenopsis equestris | reverse complement strand
CCAACATAAGATAGATCTAAAAATCATAACTACTACAAAATATGAAATAAATCTAATCCTCGTCCTCATCATCATCATCATCAGAATCAAAGGGAATACCTTCATCCATAGTTCTGTGACTCTCAAAAGGTCACAGATCTAAATTGAGGAAATTTAGGAAATTCAACTGTATGGTCTCCCTTCATGAATTTCATCATTGCCTCATCATAATCATCATCATAGTCACTCTTCCTTCTAACAAAATCTACCATATGATTTAACTTGTTTTCCATATCTTCCATAAGACACTACATCAAGAATATATAATTTTGGTGTTCCAAATGTCATTCACTCAATAAATCTCAATATATAGATGAAGGCTCGGTAGCAGTAGAAGTGGAAGGTCTAGAAGTTGAAGGCCTAGAAGTAGAAGAAGAAGGTGCACCTTGACTCTATCTCTAGGTCGTCCATATGTATCAACATTAGGCTTATCAATTGGTTTAAGTGGCTTGAACTGCTCTTCCTGATGTTCAAACTTAACTCTAGAGTCTTTAAAAATAGTAAATATTAAAGATGGAAATCCAAGACCTGAAGTCATACTAGCTCTCGCAAAAGTATTAATAGAATCATAAGTAAGAGCACCAACATCTATAGATTTTCTTTCTTGAATGCATTAATTTAAAATAGCTCTTTCTCTAGTTACTTCACTTAAATGATTAGAAGGAAGGAGGAGATCAGAAATAAAATGATGTCATGCCTTTGAAGTAGCATTGAGCTTGGAAGAAGAAAAATTTACCTTTTGATCATTTCGAATATTACAGGCTCCACAACCATCAGTCAAATCAATGTATAGTCTTTATTAGAGGCAGGTTGGTACCATTTAGTCCATCTTGTATC
>NW_018237221.1:0-381 GCF_001263595.1 Phalaenopsis equestris | reverse complement strand
ATCATCCCCGATAGAATGATCCTGCACCCGTCCGCACTAAAACCTCTAGATCTTAGCCTAGACTCAACCAAATCACTTCGAGTTTGATCTTATGGACTCGTCTAAATGAGACGAACACATTCATACGGTTAATGTACCATAAAATCAAGCCTAAGTAAATGGAGAATCAAAATAAGATCGGGAGGAGGAGAAGTTTTATACCTTTGCTCTAAGAAGCGAGGCTTCGATCAGAGTTTCTCAACACGTTCGTTTGGGTCCAAGGATGATAGAGATTGAGTCCCTGGTCTTAGTGTAAGGCCTAGGTATGAATTCGACCAAGCTCGATTTCAATTGTTGGGCTAGGCTTGGATTTGATGGGGCTTTGGATTCTTTCACTCTTGT
>NW_018237220.1:6331-6954 GCF_001263595.1 Phalaenopsis equestris | reverse complement strand
TAGATAACCCTAAAAATGGGAAAAACCCACAGGGTATTGCCTGATTGGAATAATCAATTATGTAATGCTGAGTAAACAAAACCACTCTTCTTCTCAGTTAAGAAAGATGAAATTATAAGGTTGATGCACAATGATAGTTTAGTAACAATAGTCGCAACGAGACATGGAGGTCTTAGTCAATTATTATGGATGCAGTAGTCCACATTAAGTATTGTAGACGATAGTTTCAACAACAATTTGTCTTAGAAGATGTAGTTGAAATTTGTGGTAGTGGTTGACCATTTTGGTCTTACATGGTTGCTTCAGGTTGTCGGTTGGCCACAGAGGTCGTATTAGAAAGCTATAGGAGCTATGAGTCATGTAAGATGTAGTTAGCCGCATAGGTTGTAGTGGTGAGCTACGATAACATTCGTAGGCCACAGATGCTGGAGTTGGGAGTTGTGTAAGTCGTGGATCATCTATGTCATAATGTAGAGTTACGATAACATCTGTAGGTCATAGATGCTAGAATTGAGAGCTGCTTGAGTTATGAGTCACGTAGACTGTAACTTTATTTTTCATATTTATATTTATACCACCCAAATCGTTCATATCACTTCAAAAATTTAACTTTTAATTTTTTT
>NW_018237220.1:0-5022 GCF_001263595.1 Phalaenopsis equestris | reverse complement strand
AACCGTCCGAGGGTTGCTCAGCGGCAGCTCGACGTAATATCTTGATCTCTTCCACCTTCTCCTTTCCCTTCGCTCTCAGCTCTCAGCTCTCAGCTTAACTTCTAGGGTTTCTATTTCCGTTGCAGGCGATTTTTCCGGGATTGTTGTTGTCGGAGATCACGCCGGAGACGTACAGGGTTCCGGAGTAAATTTTCGCCACGGAGGAGTTATTGTCACCGCCCGGTAATCATATCTCGGCCCCCTTTTCTGTGGATCAATATATAAAGCAATTAGGATTGTTTCCGAACTGTTCTTCTATGTTGAAGAAAACAGTAATGCTCTATCGCTTGCATTCGAAATTCTCGGAATGTTTATTTTTATTTTTATTTTTATTCTGCTAAACTATTTTCTTATGAAAGAAAACAAATGAAAAATTGCTTTTAAGTCTATTTATTAATATAATTGCATGATTTATATTCCTGAGAAGCTTGAACGTTAGAGAATATATTAGCGCCGAATAATGTATGGATCACATCATGACATTTGTATAATGTGATTGACGACTATATCCGAACTAATATTTTCTTGAAAGTTAGAAAACGAGATTTTAGAGTGATGAAATATTACGTGTGGAGACCGTACGTCCTAACAATAAATCGGATAGACAGTTGTGAGATCCATAGCGATGCACCTATATTCGGATCATTATCCAGATATGATGTGTCGCACATAATAGGCATAAGCATGGGTTAGAATGTCACGATCTTGGTTCAATTAGCGATACTTAAGAATTACATATTAGCTCCCAATTTCCGCTCATATTTAATACGGACCACTAACCAATCAGGGTAATACCTTGTTGAGTATGTTTGTTTATTTGCTATTTTTTATTATAATAATCAGATGGAACAAGTTTTTAGAATAAATGAAATAGTTAATTTGTGGAAGAGATAAATAGTTAATGAAAATTGAATCATAATATTATATTAAAAGCCTGTCAGAATTGATTTTAAGTTTCTTAATTTATTCTCAGATGAATAAAATAATTGAATAATTAGTCAATTTTTATATTATCTCGATATTAGTTAGAAAAAAGTTTATTTTTATTAAAAATTATTCAAACCGATAATTCTTTAATTGAATTTTTAATAGTTGACGTATAAAATTGTTAAAAATATTAAAAAATTTATATCTATTTTTTTTTTCTATCAAGTGATTTTTTATTTTTTAATCATTTTTATAGCAGTTATTTCAATTATGATTATTTTTTGCTTTATTATAAATGAATTGGCTTATAAGCTAACTAAAATCATTTTTTTCCTTTTATTATAAATGAAGAGGCTCGAATTCGATCAAATTAATCAAGCTCAAACTCATGTTAGAGCCTCGAATTCAGTCTATCAATTAAAAAATAAACAGCTTTTGTAATTAATTATTACATCCGTATGTGCTTAAAAAGTTAGTGGGAAAAATATGAAAATTATATTTGATGAGGGTTAATTCGGTGGAATAAATTACATGCCAATTAGAGGTCAGATTTATTCCATGCCAAATAGAGGTCACACACACACACACACACACACAGATATATATATATATAAGCTTCGGCCTTAACGGCCAAAGTGCACTTTTTCTTTGGTATGATTATGATTTTTTGTTCTATCATCGTTTGACCAACGGTATGAATAGTACAAGTATTTTTAAGGTATGACAACATCAACTTGTGAAAAAAGAATTCAAAATTGCAGAATTTTACATGTTCGGAGCATTTATTTAGTATACCATTTGTGTGTGTGTGTGTGTGTGTGTGTGTGTGTGTCAACTATGACCTATGCGGCCAACTATGACCAACATGGTCCACAACTCATGCAGTTCACAACTCTTGCCTCTATAACCAACAAACATTATTGTGATTCACCAATATGACCTATGTGATCAACTACGACCTATATGGTCCACAACTCTTGTAGCTCCCAACTCTAGCTTCTACGGTCTACAGACGTTATTGTAGCTCATTATTTCCATCAACTTGACAAGCTATGGCCCACATGGTCCACAACTCAAACGACTCCCAACTCTAACCTCAATGACCTACATTTATTACAACTCAGCATTGCGACGTATGTAACAAACAATGACCTACATGGTCCACAAACCATGCAGTTCCTAACTCCAGCCTATGTGACATATGAAACCTACTATGACTCTCCATTACGGTTTGCTTGAGCAACTACGTCCTATGTGATCAATAAATCAGATAGCTCCAAAATCCAAACTCTATAACATACGGACGTTGTTGTGGTTCACCATTACGTTCTCCATGATCAATTATAACTGATGTGACACACAGTTCATGCAATTCTCAACTCTGATATTTGTAGTGAACTAACACTTCTGAAGCAACCATGTATGACATATATAGACAACTACTACCACGACTTTCAGCTATGACATTTACGACAAACTGATGTTGCAGCCACCGTTTAAAATATTCATGCTAGGCTACTACTTCCATAACAATCGATCACGACCTTTGCGGCCAATTATAACTATTGTTAAGGGCATAAACGAGCCATGCTTGAGCAAGCCTAGGCTCGACTCGTGTTCAACTCCTTAATATATTAAGCGTAAAAAAAAATAGTTCGTGTTTGGCTTATTCTCTTAACAAGCTGAACTCGAGCTGCTTGTGAATAACAACCCTTTTCGACATCTCTAGCCACACAGTCGTAAAATGTTAATAGTAGGGTTGAGATTTCAATTTTATTATTTATATTAAAATATTCATTTAAATAGAATTTAATATATTATTATTTAATTTTTTTATTTAATAATTTTAATTGATAAATTTTTTTTTGCAGTGTTATAGTTAATTAAACTATTTAAAAATAATCATTTGTGTACGCGATGGATCTTCGCGCAACACTAAGATGCCAAATTATTGCTTGAACGCCGCAAATTTTTTAACACGCATCAAGTATATTCTTGTAGTCAGTGATAGAACCTGTTGGTAGTTTTGTCCCTTAAATTTTAACCAAACTCCTTTATCTTATCCCGTAAATTTAAATACTTAATAATAATTTATTATTAATTATATTTATACTAGTTTAAAAAATAAGAAGATAAAAGTCTTTAATTTAAATACCGGTGGTCCCATCATTTTTAATTTTGTCACAAATTATTATTACTTTATGAATCCGGCACCCCATTTAACCTAAACAATTCTATTAAAAAAGATTTGCATTTGATGTCATCACATTGACTTATAATTTGTGTTTCATTAATATAAATTTCTATAATTAATAAGCTATAATGAAAATAAGCTTCACATGTATGATCTTTGAAGGGGTTCGTAGAAAATATAGTCTAGAAAAAAATTACAAAAGTATTGATACTTCATCAAGTTTTGTCACTTGGCACAAAGCTCGAGGTGATTAACATGAATCTCGGGTTTTTTTTTTTTTTGGTTGGAGCAAGAAATCTTCAACTCAAATTAAACATCATCTACGCCTCCAATTTCTACAAATTTATAGTCAAGCTAATCGACTCGACAAGACGAACATAATGACACCCAAGAAATTAAACTACTTTAGGAAGCTTTGGATGACTAATTGGAAGATTAAATAAATTTCAAATCTGATGAGTTTAAAATCAAATCGAGCATCTTGATGTAAAGAATCCAATGAGCTCTAGATTTGTAAATTGTGACGCCATCAAGACACTAAAATTTCCACAATATATCTTCTAAAAGTGATAATCTCTTTAAGTTATCTGATGAAGTGGTTCAGTTTCTTTTCTTATTTACATGGGAGACCACTCCCATACTCTATAAACTGAGCTCTACCCCCATCATAAATAGGGACAAAAGATAAAGACAGAGGCAAAGATCTCGATTGTGAAGAGAAGGGGAATGTGAGAGTCATTCTTAATTTGAAAACCTGACGAAGACTTCACGCCTTTATAACTGCCTACTATAGTTGAACACTGCTTGTCGGTCATTTATTACAACTCAGCAATCGAGATGTTATCATGAATAACGTCATATCAATGCTCTGACAATAACTTCCTGCAATAACTGCTTACAACAGTCATACTCAGAACGCAATGACTTTCTTTAGCCTCTTTAAGTTCTCTCCTCGTAGCTCTCCACTACGGCTTATGTGGTCCACATCTCATGCGACTCCCAACTTTAATCTATATGGCGTACAATTGTTATTAAGGCTCACCATCAAGATCTACATGACCAACTATGGCCAACGTAGTTCATAACTCATACGACTCCCAACTCTGACCTTTATGACCTACATAAGTTATTGTGACTTACCATGACAACCTACGTGACTAACTACGACCTCCATGATCCACAACTCAACTGTCCTATGGACGATATCACAGTTCACCAATCGGCCTACGTGACCAACTATGGCCTAAGTGGTCCATGGCTTGTGCTACTCCTCACTCTAGCTTATGTGAACTACAGAGGTTATCACAACTCACCATTACAACATATGCAAGCCAACTATGACCAACATGGTCCACAACTCATGCAGTTCACAACTCTTGCCTCTATAACCAACAAACATTATTGTGATTCACCAATATGACCTATGTGATCAACTACGACCTATATGGTCCACAACTCTTGTAGCTCCCAACTCTAGCTTCTACGGTCTACAGACGTTATTGTAGCTCATTATTTCCATCAACTTGACAAACTATGGCCCACATGGTCCACAACTCAAACGACTCCCAACTCTAACCTCAATGACCTACATTTATTACAACTCAGCATTGCGACGTATGTAACAAACAATGACCTACATGGTCCACAAACCATGCAGTTCCTAACTCCAGCCTATGTGACATATGAAACCTACTATGACTCTCCATTACGGTTTGCTTGAGCAACTACGTCCTATGTGATCCATAACTCAGATAGCTCCAAAATCCAAATTCTATGACATACGGATGTTATTGTGGTTCACCATTACGTTCACCATGATCAACTATGACTGATGTGACACACAGTTCATGCAATTCTCAACT
>NW_018237219.1:0-1935 GCF_001263595.1 Phalaenopsis equestris | reverse complement strand
AAACTAAATCTCAACCAAAAGTGAGGTCAACAAGCTCAAAAGCTTTTAAGCAATCCTTATAAAAATTAAAAATTATATCATTTTCAATTAAATGGCATAGAGACTTAGCAATTTTTGAGTAGTCTTTAATATATCACCTGTAGAATCCAACCCTGTAGAATCCAACATGTCCTAAAAAACTTCTAGCTTCTCTCACATTTGTTAGGTAAGGTAAATTAACAATCACTTCAATTTTTTCAGGGTCTACTTCCCTACCATTTTTTGATATATGATGTCCTAAAACAATTCCTCATGCTACCATAAACTGAAATTTTTCTCAATTAAGGACTAAATTTATTTCTTCATGGTGCTTAAGAACCTTCAATAAATGTTCTAAACATGATTCAAATGAAGCTCCAAATATTGAAAAATCATCCATAAAAACTTTAATTCTTTTTCAATTAAATCACAGAAAATAACCATCATACATCTTTGAAATGTAGCAGAGACATTAAATAAACCACGAGGCATTCTTCTAAAAGAAAATGTACCATAGAGATTGGTAAAAGTTATTTTTTCTTGATCCTCATGAGCTATTTGTATTTGGTGATAACCAGTATATCTATCCATATAACAAAAGTATTTATGACCAGGTAGTCTATCCAACATTTGATCTAGAAAGGGTAGTGGAATATGATCTTTCGTAGTGCTGAGATTTAATTTTTTATAATCGATGCATATTTTCCACCCAGTGACTTGTCTTATTGGTTTTAACTCATTATGTCATTCATAGTCACAATCACTCCTCCTTTCTTAGGAACATAGTAAATTGGACTAACCCATGCACTATCTGAAATAGGGTAGATAATTCCAACATCTAACCACTTTAAAATTTCTTTCTTAATAAATTCTTTCATAACAGGATTCAGTCTCCTTTGAGGATCAATTATGGGTTTGTAGTTCTCTTCCATATGAATTCTATGCATACAAATTGAAGGACTGATTCCTTTAATATCAACAATCGTCCATCTAAAGGTTAAACTTTTCATTAAAATCACTTCTTTTTTATAGTTATTCTTAAGGAAATTATAACGGGTAATGTTGAGGAATCACCTAAAAAGGCATATTGTAAATGTTTAAGAAGTAACTTTCTAGAACATAATTCAAGATTTATCTTTTTTTATCATGCAAAACTTTCTCTAACATAATTTGAACCTTCATTATAAAAGTCTTCAAATTGATAGAATTCCTCTTCTTGCTCGTGTTCTAACTCTTTCATTTCAAATTTATCTTCAAAAGTTGTTTTGAAATGACATTCACTAAAATATCATATTACATCTATTCTGTAACATTCATCATCTTTACTTTTTGCAGGATACTTCATTGATTTGTAAATTTTACAAGTAACAGTTTGATCATTGACGTGTATTGTTAATTTCCTTTTCTACACATCTATCATAGCTCTTCCTATGGCTAGAAAAGGGCCCCCCCACAAAATGATAGGTATCTCCTTATCTTCCTCCATATCTAGCAAAATGAAATCGACATGAAAGAAAAATTGACCCACATGAAAGATAAATTAATCCACTTTCACTTAGAAATCTTCTATAACTTCTTTAGGATATTTTATTGAACGATCTACTAACTACAGAGTTATAGTAGTTGGGGATATTTCTCCCAATCCTAATCTTTTAAATATTTATAATGACATAAGGTTAATGCTTGCACCTAAACCACATAAAGCTTTCCCATAAAATCTGTCTTCAATTGCACATGGAATTGTGAAGCTACCAAGATTTTTAAGCTTTTCAGGAAGCTTTTTTTGAATTAACACTACAGTACTCACTAAGTGCAACAATATCGTTATTTTCGAACTTCCTTTTCCTATTATGAATCCTTAGTAAACTTCACATAGCTTGGAATTTGTTGTAAGGCTTCAACAAATGGATTATTAAT
>NW_018237218.1:0-422 GCF_001263595.1 Phalaenopsis equestris | reverse complement strand
TAGATCTTTGGATTATGATATTATCCATGTTTGTCTTGGCAAGGAGGTGATTTGTTGCAATCACAATTATTTATTTTCTTAATAACCTAATGTCATAATTTTTTAATTAATTTTTCTTAAAATCTATAAAAGTATATCTAATTTTTTTCTTTCTAAAATCATAAAAATTATATGTCATCGCTCGTAAAATATCAAAAATACTCTATATAAACCCTCTTCCAATGAGGGCAAATAAAAATATAATATCACTATTGTACCAAGTCCCTTAGAAATAGAGCTAGCATTTAATGAAGCAGCTTACAAGATTTTACAGTTCATTATGAGATTATAACTCCACAGTCCCACACACACACACTCTATTTCTACTATTCTCCCATGCTTTATTCCTTGGTTGTGATTGACAGAAAATTTTAGATTCAACA
>NW_018237217.1:0-241 GCF_001263595.1 Phalaenopsis equestris | reverse complement strand
ACAAATGAACTTGTTATAATAAGTAGGCGGCGACCAATAACGATCAGTGGAGGTCGGCAGGTAGCGGTCGACAGTGATCGAGGACGGTCAACGGTAATCGGCGACAATCAACCGTGGTCGACGGTGGTCCGCCCCTCATGAGAGGGTCGAGACTTCGGACCTGTTTGTGGCAACTTATTTGGTTAGGTGGCGCTTTGAAAACGCAGCTGACCTGTTTGGGTAAACTGCGTTTTGACAACTT
>NW_018237216.1:0-611 GCF_001263595.1 Phalaenopsis equestris | reverse complement strand
TTGAAGGTACAGTAGTTAATCCTTCAGTCGGATTTCCAATTATCATGATTTCTTTTCCCTTAGTGGTAGGGACAATTGTCTTTGTTGGTGTTATTGTATCAGTAACAGAGGTCTTAGTTTTCTTGTGAATTGGAAAATCATCAGGAGAATTCAAGTTGAATTCAACAGCTGGTTTCTGGAGCAGCAACTTTCACAACAACAAAAGGAGCCTTCCCGAGGATGACCTCGAGATCTCCAAACCCCTTTCCAAACTTGATGGTAGTAGCAACGTTGTGGGCTTCGCGGCTTGTTGGCAGGTTGCAGGTGAATGTTAGCGTGAGGTGGGCCATTGTAGCAACTTTGCAAAAGAAAGCGCTGGGATTAGTTATATGGCCAAAGTATTATAGTTTTAGTGCAAACATTAAAACTAACAAAGGGAGGTCTAAAGACCAAATTTCAAAATTTTCAAAATTTGTATAGTATTAGTTTAATTTGCAAGATTAAATATTTTAGGACCAAGTGCGGGACCCACTTTACACAATGCCCAGGTGGAACTAGTCCATCTACACACTTATCGGGGATCCAACATCATATAAGGATCAGAATGTCCTTAATGACCTTCTGAATCATTC
>NW_018237215.1:0-1606 GCF_001263595.1 Phalaenopsis equestris | reverse complement strand
ATCTCTGGGAAAAAAAAAGAAGATCCACTGAATAGAAAAATATTGGATTCAGTAGAGAGACTGAAATAGAAGTCTTTCCTCAGCTGCTCAGTATCCTAGAGGAGGTAGCTGATGGAAATATTTCTTCAATTATTGTCCAAGAGAAAAAAGGTGTTGGAAAACAATAAGGGAGAAATTGATAATACTGAAATAAAACAACTTGATATCAACCCCCACAAAGTTGATAATCCTATAGTGGAGTTATTAGCTGAAGTGCTAACTGAAGAATGGCAAGTGCAAAGAAACAACAAGAAAAAGAAAGGGAAGATGGAACAGAAGCTGATGCAGGATTTGGAAGGATCTAGTGAGCCTATGGATCATCTCAAAGAACTAGAAGGAAAGGGAGAACCCTTTCACAATGATCAATTTATTAGGTTGGAATATTAGGGGTGCTGCTCACCCCAACTCTTTCACAAGACTACTAAATCTTGCGAGAGATCATAAAATTTGGTGTTTTGCTATTCTGGAACCTATGGTTATTAAGAATTGTACTAATATTATCAGGAAATTTCCCAAGTTTGCTCACTTTGCTAATTCTAATAATAAAATCTGGCTTTTTGCTAGATCTGAGTTGCAGTGGATTGTTTTGTTGGACAGTCCCCAATATTTACATATTCAGTTGACGATGGGAGCTCAAGTGGGGTATGCCACTTTTATATTCGCCAGTAGTCTTTTAAGTAAACAAGAGCAGCTTTGGATGGAGCTTTTGAACATTAGTAAATCTATAAACTCCTTTTGGATAGTTGGGGGTGACTTCAATTGTATTACTTCTCCTATTGAAAAGAGAGGTGGGAGGCCTCATTTACAATCTACTATGAATAAATTTAATGATTTTCTTATGGATGCTCAGCTATTTGATTTGGGTTTCCATGGACCTAAGTATACATGGAGAAGGGGTGCTTTGTCAGAAAGACTTGATAGAATGTTGGGGAATTCCAAGTGGCTTCAAACATTTCCATATACAATTATTACTCACCTTGCAATGGTTGGGTCTGACCACAAATCTTTACTTTGTTCCATTTAGAATGTTGTGAAGTCTGGTGGATCTCCCTTCAGGTTTCAGAATATGTGGACTCTTCATCTAGAATTCATAAAGGAAGTGTCAAAAGCTTGGCTGAGCAGTGAAGATAAAGCACCTTGGAAGAATTTGTGGCAATTACAAAAGAAGGTGGCTAATCACTTAAAGAATTGGACCTGGAATAAATTTGGGAATCTGCATGAGAATTTAAAAGCTGCTCATAGCTATGTGCTCAGTACTGAGGAGGATTTGCAAAAGGGCTTAAAATCTAAAAGTGATCTATATAGAGTAAATGAAGAACTTCTTACACAGATCACTTATAATGAAGCCTTTTAAAACAGAAGACAGCTATTACCAAATTCATTGAGGGAGACAAAAATTCTAGTTTTTATCATGCTTGCATAACATTCAGAAGGAAATGCAATACGACACTTAATATCAAGAACTTTGAAGGGATTAGATTAACTGAGAATGAAACCATTGCTCAAAATGCTGTCCAGTACTTTCAACAGCTTCAAAATGTTGTCTAGTACTTTCAGCAGCTTTTCA
>NW_018237214.1:33159-34190 GCF_001263595.1 Phalaenopsis equestris | reverse complement strand
AAGAGATAAATTGAGAAAGAGTGGAGTAATAGTGGAAGGGAGAAGCAGAGATAGAGACAAAAAAATAGCTAGATGCTGATGAGAGAGAGAGAGGAGCAAGAATAAGAGAAATAAGGAGGGACAGAGTGAGAGAAAGAACAAAAGAGAGTAGAGACAAAGAAGTGTCGGAGAGTGAATGAGAGTGATAGAGAGAGCGACAAAGGGAGAAAAGGAAATTGAGGAGAGAGGGAGAGATGTGAAAGAGAGTTAGATGATAGAAGAGGGAGACTGAGAGAGATAGAGAAAATAGAGAAAGTTAGAAAAAGAGTGAATGAGGCTTGCGGGGAGGGTGAAAGAGAAAGGGAAGGTGGGAGGGAGGATGAGAGAGAGTGGAGAGAGGAGAGATATTAAGAGAAAGAGGGGGAGGATATTGAGAGAGTGAGAAGAGAGAGAGTGTGTGAGAACAAGAGTTATATTATAACGCGAGCAGTAGAGAGCGATGAAGAGATAAATATAGAGATGAAAATAAAGTGAGGGTGATAGGAAAGACGGGGATTGAGAATGCAAGTGAGAGCAAAAGAAAGAGGGAGAGAGCGAGGGGGAGAGGGAGAGAGTAAGAAAGAAGGAGGAACGAGTTAGATATAAGGGATTAAGGGGAGGAAGAGGAGCTGGAGGGAGGGAAGGGGAGATTAAGAAGGCGAGAGGGGTGGAGAGAGAAGAGAAATAAAGAGAGAAGAGAGAAAAGAGTGTGTGTGGGAGAAAGAGGGAGAGTGTAAAACAAATTGAGAGAAAGGATGGATCAAACGAGAGAATATATAAATAGAGAGTTAGAGAGGTGAAAGAAGATGGAGGTGATGAGAAAGAGGGGGGAGAGAGTGCAAGAAAGAAGGAAAGTTAAAGAGGACAACATTGAAGGAGAGAGATGGAGGGAGTGGAGGAGAGATGGAAGGCATTAGTAAGGGAAAAGGAGAGAGAAGGAGACAGAGAGGGAGATAGAGGGCAAGAGAAAGAGAGAGCAAGAGAAAAGAGAGAAAGGGACCAAAAAGTGTATG
>NW_018237214.1:31000-32966 GCF_001263595.1 Phalaenopsis equestris | reverse complement strand
GAGAGAGAGGTGTGGAAGAGAGAGTGAGTGGGAAAGGGAGAGAGTAAGAATGAGTGAGTGAAGGAGTGAGATATAAAAGAGTGGGAAGGAGAGTGAGAGAGAGAATAAAGAGAGATGAGACAAAGGGAGGAGAGAGAAGAGAGAGAGGTATTGAGGGAGGGAAGGAGGGATAAACATAGAGAGAGGAGAAAGAGAGGAGCGGGAGGGAGGGAAGGGGAGATTAAGAAGGTGAGAGGGGTGGAGAGAGAAGAGAAATAAATAGAGAAGAGAGATTGTGTGAGAAAGAGAGAGAGTATGAGAAAGTGAGAAGAAAGATGGGTGGAGAGCAGTAGGGAAGAAGGGGGAGGTGGGCAAGAGTTAGATAGAGAGAGGGAGAGACAGAAAGAGAGAGAAAAGAGGAAGCATGAGAATAAAGAGAGAGCATGAAATAGAGAGAGATGAAAGGAAGGGGAGGTATAAAATCGTAGAGAGAATATGACATTTAGAATAAGAGGGAGAGTCAGAGTGAGAGAAATTGACCAAGAAAGAAAGAGAGAGCAGGAGAGACTGGAAGAGAGGGATATAAAAGAGAGAGATATATGAAAGATCAATAGAAAGGAGAGAAAGCAAAGGAAAATGTTAGAGAGCTGTGATATAAAAAATGAAAGAGAGAGTGAGTGAAAGACATTAAGAGAGAACTAAAATAAGAAGATAAAAATAAAAGAGTACGAGAGAAGAGTGAGGGTGGGAGAGGGAGAGAGGGTTAAGGAGAGAGAGAAATAAGAGAGATCTAGAGAGGGAGGAAAGGAGAGACGAAAGGCATGGGAGAGATAGGGTGAGATAGTAAGTGAGCAAGGGAGGGGGGAGAGAGAGAGAGAAAGGGAGAAGAGAGAAAGAATGAATCAAAATAGAGGGAGGGTGGGAAGTAGAGAGTACAAAATGGATAGAAGAGTGAGATAGAGCGAGAGAGAAAGGGAGAGAATTATTGTGACAAAGGGAGGGAGGGAAGGATGGCGGGAGGGTGAGAGAGAGCGGGAGAGAGTAATAGAGGGAAGGAGAGGTAGTTAGAGAGAGTATAGAAAGTGTGAGTGAGTGAAGAGAGATATATAGAAAGCGAAAGTGAGAGATGATGATGGAGCAAATTGATAAAAAAGGAAAGAGTATCATGGAGAGAGAAAGAAGAGTGAGTAAGTGACTCAGCAAAAGAGAGAGTGAGCGAGTGGAAGATAAAAAGGGTGAAAGCGATAAAAACAAAATGAGGGGTATAAAGAGAGAGTGAGGTAGAGGTAGAGAGAGTGTGGGAGAGAGGGAGCAGTGAGAGAGAGTAAGAGGGAGAGAGAGTGGCCATTAGGGATGGAAAAAAGTGAGATAATAGAGATAGGGATAGAAAGGGAGAGCAAAAGATTGAGAGAGAAAGAAAGAGCGAGAGGATAAAAAGAAAGGGAGGAAGAGAAAAAGAAGGGAGAGAGCGGGAGGGATAGGAAGAGATTGGGTAAGAGAACACTGACAATTTCTTCTCTCTCACCTTTTTTCTCCCTCCCTCACCTTCTCTCAATCTATCTACTCTCTAGAACTCTCTCTGACTTTCTCTCTCATAGAGATTGCGAGGGTGGAAGAGAGGAAGATGAGAGAAGAGGGATAGAGAGAGACGAAAGGCATGGGAGAGATAGGGTGAGATAATAAGTGAGCCAGGGAGGGGGAGAGAGAAAGAGAGAGAGAAAGAGAGAAGAGAGAAAGAATGAATCAAGATAGAGGGAGGGAGGGAGGGAAGCAGAGAGTGAGAGATGGATAGAAGAGTGGGATAGAGCGAGAGAGAAAAGAAGAGAGAAAAAGTGAGAGAGTGAGAGAATTAAGTGACAAAGGGAGGGAAGAAAGGAAGGCAGGAGGGTGAGAGAGAGCGAGAGAGAGTAATAGAAGGAAGGAGAGGTAGTTAGAGAGAGTATAGAAAGTGTGAGTGAGTGAAGAGAGATATATAGAAAGCGAAAGT
>NW_018237214.1:27328-30750 GCF_001263595.1 Phalaenopsis equestris | reverse complement strand
AGTGAGTATGAGAGATAGAGCGATAGAAAGAGGGAGAGAGAAAGAGTGTGGGAGAGAGGGAGCAGTGAGAGAGAGAGAGTAAGAGGGTGAGAGAGTGGCCATTAGGGATGGAAAAAAGTGAGATAATAGAGATAGGGATAGAAAGGGAGAGCAAGGGATTGAGAGAGAGATTGAGAGAGAAAGAAAGAGCGAGAGGGATAAAAAGAAAGGGAGGAAAAGAAAAAGAAGGGAGAGAGCGAGAGGGATAGGAAGAGATTGGTAAAAAGAACACTGACAATTTCTTCTCTCTCACCTTTTTTCTCCCTCCCTCACCATCACTCTATCTATCTACTCTCTAGAACTCTCTCTCACTTTCTCTCTCTTGTAGAGATTGTGAGGGTGGAAGAGAGGAAGATGAGAGAAGAGAGATAATAAGGGAGGAAGAATGGGAAGGAGAAAAGAGATGGAGAAAAAGAGTGAAAGGGAGTGCAGAAGGGGGAGAAGAGAGAGATTAGAGATAGATAGAGTTTGAGATATATGGAGAGAAATAAGAGAGTGTGCAAGGGAGAGAGAGAATAAGATAGAGGAAGGGTGGGAGAGGGAGAAAGAGAGTGAAAGGGTGGGCACGAAGGTGGGAAGAGAGGATAATAGAGAGAAAGAGAGTGAGAGAGATAAGGTGGGAGAAGAAAAGAGAGATAAAAAGAGAGTGCAAGGGTGAGATAGATAAAGATAGAGCAAGCGAGAGTGAAAGAGGGAGAGCCAAACAATGGTTAACAAATAGATGATAGAGAGGGAGGAGATAATGGTGAGAGAACACCTGAGAGAGAGAGAGAGAGGTAAAATGGGAATAAGTGAGAGAGTGTGTGGGTGAGAGCAAGCGAGATAGAAATGGAATGTTGGCGGATGAGAGAGAAAGATAGAGAAAAAGAGAGTGGAGGAGAGAGAGAAGTAATTAGGAAGGCATAGAGAAACACATAAGCAGATTAAGAGAAAGGACGTAAGAGGGAAATGAGGGAGGGAGAGAATTAAGAGAGTGATAAGATAGAGGAAACTAGAGATTAAAAAATGGTCAGAGGGAAAGAATGAGGAAAAGATGTGGATAGAGAGAGTGAAAGTGAGAGAACAATAGTGAGAGAGAGAGTGGGAGGCAGCAAAAGAGAAGAGATTATCAGAGAAGAGAGAATTGCGAGAGAGAGGTATATATAGAGAGGAGAGAGATGAGTAGGGAGGGAGTGAGTACTGATAGAGGGAGGGATAGGGGGAGATAGAGAGGCAGAGATTGAATAATTACAGGCAGAGAGAGGGAGGGGGGAGATTGAGCGGGTGATAGAGAAGGTTGAAGAGATATGGGGGAAGGAGGGAGGGAAGGAGAGGGCTCAAGAGAGCGAGGAAGATAGGTATGGAATGAGAAATAGCACAAGAGTGTGAAAGCAAGAAAAAGAAACAAAGATAGTGATATATAGAGATGAAAGAAGAGAGATAAGGAGACTATGTAATAATTTGAGCAAGGTGACAGAGAATGAGCATGAGAGACAGATGAAAAGAGATGGGAGACAGAGAAATAAAGACAAAAGAAGTGAGAGAAAGAGGGAGGGAGAGTGGAGAGAGTAAGATAAAGAGAGAGAAGTCTATTAATAGAGAGAAGAGAGACAACATGAGAGAAAAGCAGAGAAAGTGAGAGAGATAGAGTGAGCAAGCAAGTGAAAGGGAAAGACAAAGGGAGGCAGAGAGATTGAGAGAGGAGAGAGAAAGAATATTAGAGGTAAAATATTAGAGGTAAAATATTAGAGGTAAAGAGGAAGAGAGAGATAGAGAGAGGGAAAAAAGGGATAGTGATATAGAGAGAGGTAAGGGAGAGATGGGGAATGAGTGAGGCATACAGAGAGATTAAAGTATGGAGAGGAAGAAAGTAGACAAAGGGTCAGAGAAGAAGA
The DNA here is from genome assembly GCF_001263595.1 of Phalaenopsis equestris. Lineage (NCBI taxonomy): Eukaryota > Viridiplantae > Streptophyta > Magnoliopsida > Asparagales > Orchidaceae > Phalaenopsis > Phalaenopsis equestris. The sequence continues at coordinate 28,837 of NW_018237214.1, read as the reverse complement.
AAGAGAGTAAAGTGGAGGTGGGGGGGGGGGGAAAGGGGGGAGTAAGAAAAAGGGAGGGAGGGAGAGGGAGTGAGAGAGGAGGATAGAGAAGTGATGGGAAGAAGAGATGGAATAGATGAGAGATAGGTTGAGAGTGGAGAAAGAGAGGGTGGAAAAGATGAGAGAGAGCTAGAAATGGGGTAGGTGAAAGAGAGCTCTAGAGAATAGATAAGTGAGAAGGAGAGAGAGTACGAGTGAGAGGGAGAGAGTGATAACAATATGTTGTATAAGAAAGAGAGGGAGAGAGGGAGAGAGGGAGAAGGTGCAGGAGATAGAAGTGTGAGAGGGAGAGGATGAGGGATAGATAAAGTGGGAGTGGGAGTTACGAAAAGTTTGAGATGGGTGTGAGAGAGAGGTATAGAGAAAGAGAAAAAAAGATGGAAATAGAGCGAGAAAGAGAAAGATAAGGGAGAGAAAGCAAGAGAGTTAAAAAAAAGAGAGAAGAAAGAACGAAAGAGATTCAAAGAGAATATCATAGGTAGAGAGAGAACTAAAAAAGAAACTGTATGAGAGATGGTAAATATAGTAGAGAACGGAGGAGAGAGAAATATAGAGAAAGCAGAAAGGAGATAGAGGGGTGAGAAAAAGGGTCATAGGGATGGAGTGGAAAAGGGAGCAAGAAAGAGAGACATTGGGAGAGAGAGAGAGTAATAGAGCATGAGAGAAAGAAGATAGAGTGAGAGAGATGATAAAAGAGAGATAGAATAAGAGAGAGGTAAAAAAAGAGGGAGGTAAGGAGAGTGAGAAAAAAAGATAAAGGATGTGAAAGAAGAAGGGAGACTGGGACATAAGTACTGGGATTGTGGTAGGGAGGGACAGAAAGGGAAGAGAGTAAGAGTGAGAGAGAGAAGATTGATAAAGAGAAAAGTAAGAGAGAGAGTAAAGAAGAGCGAAGAAGGGAGAATGTGAGAGAGATAGAATGAACAATCAAGTGAGAGACACTGAGATATGGAGGTGGAGAGATGGAGATAGAGATGAGAGAGGTAGAGAGTGGGAGAAAGATAAAGGAAGGGAAAAAAGGAGAGAGATATATAAGAGGTAGGGCAAAGATGGGAAGAGAGAAAGGGATAGAAAGAGTATGATAAGCATGTTGAAAGAGAAAAGAGAGGGAGGGACATAGAGGATGAAAGACAATACAGGGGGAGAGAGTGAGTAAGCGAGGGAGGGAGGGATAGAGTGTGAGAGAGGGAGAGAGATATAAAGAGTAGGATGGAGAGAAGTAGAGAGAGTGGGAGTGGGAGAGAGGGAAGATTGAAGTAAAGAGAAAGAGAAAGATAGAATGGGCGAGAGACAAGAGAATACAAGAGAAGGAGAAAAGAGGATGGAAATAGAGAGAGAAAGAGAAAGAAGAGAGAGAGTTAAAAAAGAGAGAGAAGAAAGAACAAAGAAATTGCAAGAGAATATGAGAGGCAAAGAGAGAAAGAGAGAGAGAAAGTGTATGAGAGTGGCAGGGAGAATAGAGAAGGGAAA
>NW_018237214.1:26575-27189 GCF_001263595.1 Phalaenopsis equestris | reverse complement strand
GGGAAAGAGAGGGAGATAAAGAGTGTGGGAGGGAGTTAGAGAGAGGAAAGGAGATAGGAACAGGGAGAAAAAGAGACATAGGGAGGGAGCGTTTGAGGGTTGGAATGTGGTAGAGATAGGGAATGAGACAAAGAGTGGGAGAGAGGGTATGAAAGGAAGAGATAGGGAGAGAGAAAAGTGAGAGACAGAGAGGAAGAGAGAAATAATTAAGAGAGAGAGAGAGAATAAGAGAGATATATAGCAAGAGAGAGGTAAAAAGAGAGAGAGGGAGGGATAGTGACATAAAGAGATAAAGAATGTGAAGGAGGGAGGGAGAGTGAGACAAAGAGAGTGTGAGTGAGGGAGGGAGGGATGTAGGGAAGATAGAGAGACGAGAGAAAGAGAGAGGAATAGAGGAAGACTGTGTGAGAGATTTAGGGAGAGAAAGAGAGTGGTAACGAGAAAGAGAGGGAGAGAAGGAGAGAGAGAGGTAGAGAATAGAGAGAGAGTGAGAAAGATTTAAAGAGAGCCAGAGAGATAGAGAGACAAAGAGGGGGAGGGAGAGAGAGAAAGGTCTGAAGAAGATAAAGAGAGTAGAGGAAGGGAGGAGAGGGAAATAAAGAGATAAAGGGGGA
>NW_018237214.1:22693-26565 GCF_001263595.1 Phalaenopsis equestris | reverse complement strand
GAGGGAGGGAAGGAGAGTCAGAAACAAAGAGAGAGAGTGAGGGAGGGAAGGAGAGAAAGAGAGTGGAGAGAGTAAGAGCGAGCAAGAGAGAGAGAGAGAGGAATAATAGAGAGAAGATTAAGAGAGAGATTATAAGAGAGAAGGAGAGAGAGCAAGAAAGAGTGCTCAAGCAAGTGAGAGAGATAGAGAGAGGGAGGTGGAGGATGAAGAGAGAGAGAGAGAGTTAATGAGAAAAAGGGAGAGAAATATAATGAGTGGTGGGGGAGAGATGAGGAGAGAGTGAAGGATAGAGAGAATAAGATAAGTATGGAGAGAGAGAAAAGATAGGGAGTGGCAGAGAGGGAGAAAGAGAGTTGGAGAAAGAGAGAGTGTGCAAGAGAGATTGAGTGAGGGAGAGAGAGTGTGTGTGTGAGAGAGAAAGAGGGAGAGAGAGTGTGTGTGAGAGTGGGGGGAAGAGGTAAAGAGGGGCTAGGAAGAGAGAGAGAGATAGTTAGAGAGTGCGAGAGAGGGGGTGGAAGAGATGAGAGAGCGCAAGAGAGAGTGAGGGACAGTAAGTGAGAGAGAGAGAGAGAGAGAGAGCAAGAAATGGAGTAAAAGTAAAAGAGAAAGAGAGAAAAAAAGAGATAGGGAGAGAGTGTAGGAGAGAGAGACATATATAGCAATAATGTGTGAGAGAGAGAGCTAGGAAGAGGGCGATAAGAGGCTGTAATCGAGAGGGAAATGGTGAGGGAAAAAGAGAGTGGGGGAGGGAGAGATAGAGAGACAGAATTGGAGAGAGTGATAAAGGGAAAGCGAGAGAGAGATAAAGGGGGTTGAAGAGAGAATGAGAAAGAATGAAATGGGAGAGACGTAGAGAGTGAGAGAGAGGGGAGAGGGAGGGAGGGAGAGAGATTAAAGAAGATATGGAGAGGGAGACTAAGAGTGACTTTGTAGCAGAGAGAGGTATATAGAGAAAGTTATAGAATGAGAGAGAGACCATGAGCGAGGGAAGGCCGAAGAGGGAGATAGGCTATGGTACGTCTGCCTTTCCTTTGCGTAAAAGCTTATTGGTTTCTGGGAGGGAGAGTGACAGAGAGCTTGGGGGAGTAGAAAGACAGAGCATGAGTGGAGGGTACGAGAGAGGGAAAAAGATAAAGTGAGAAAGAGTAAGGGAGAAAAGAAATAGAGAAGGAAAAACAGATAAATAAAGAAAGAGAGGACAACAAAGGGAATAGATAGAAAAGAGAGTACGGGAGAGACACGGAGAGAGAGGGAGGACAAGTAAGGCAAAGAGAGCGGGAAGATGATGGAAACAAGGGTTAGAGAGAGTAAAGAGTGAAAGGAGAGAGAGAGAAAGAGAGGGAAGTGAAAGAATAAAAAGCATTAGGGAGAGAATGAGAGAGAAGTGGAGAGAAAGAAAGAAAAAGGATGGAGAAAGATAGAGAGAGGGAGAAGAAAAAAAGACAGATGGAAGTAGAGCAAGAGAAAGAGAGAGGGGATTAAAAGTAAGGGAGGGTGAGAGACAAATAGAGAACAAATAAGGGAGAGTAAGAGAAGAGAGAGAGAGAGAGATGGATAAATAGGCAATATAAAGGAGTGAGATCAAGTGAGTGAGCGAGTGTGGGAGATAGTGAGAGTAAAGTGAGTGAGAAAGGGGAAGAGCAAGAAATGAAGAGAGGGAGGGAGTGGGAGCGATGGATGAACAAAGAGCAAGAAGATAGAGAAGAGTTACTTAAAAGAGAGGAGATAAAAAAGAAAGACTTAATGAGAGGGCATGTGGTTGGAGATAAAGAGAGGTGAGTGAGGGAGGAGAGAGGGGCGAGGGGGAGAGAGAGAGAGAGAAAAGAGATGAAATAAAAATGAGAGAAAAGAGAGGAAAAGGAAGGAAGGCATGAGAGTGAGGTGGTTGTTTAAGATGGAAGGAGGGAGGAAGGGAGTGAAGTAATAATAGAAGAAATAAATGAGTGAAAGGTAGTGAGAGGGAGAGAGGAAGAGAGAGAAAAGAGATGAAGGGAGAGAGGAAGGGAGGGAGGGATGGAGAAAGAGAGAGGGAGGGAGAAATAGTGAGTAAGAAAGAAAGAGTGAGAAAGTGAGAGAAAGACTTAATGAGAGGGAACAACATTGGAATGGGGGGGAGAGACAAGTAAAGGTGTGAGAGAAGAAAGTGAGATGAGGGAAATAGAGAGAGGAAGGGAGATAGAGAAGGAGAGAAAAAGGACATGGGGTTGGAGTTTTTGAGGGTTGGAATGATGGGGGAGATATAAAAAGATAGAGTGAGAGAGAAAGGAAATAGAGTGAAAGTGATAATATAAGAGAGAGATAGAGAGAAAGAGAGTGTTAGAGAGGGATAGGGGAGAGAGCGACTGTGAGAGAGAGTAAAGGGGAGTGAACGAATATATTCAAAGAATAAGAGAGAGAAATAGAGAGAGAACAAGAGAGTGAGAAAGAGAGCAAGAAGAGGGTTGTGAGAGAAAGATAGAATGTGTACAAAAGATACCCAAGAGTGATGGGAAGAAGAGAGAGAACAAGAGGGAGAGGCAAGCAAAGAGGTAGAGAGGCTGACAAAGAGAGAGAAAAAGAGAGTAAAAGAGAGATAGATAGAGCAAGAGAGAATAGAGATAAGAGAGATAGGGAGAGAGGAAGGGATAAAGAGAAGGGAGAGGGAAGGAGGGAAAGGGGGACGAAGAGAGGGAGTGAGTGAGAGAGAAATAAAGATAGAGTGAGGAAACAAGGGAGGGAGACGGAAAGAAAAGACTAAAGTGAAGAAGTTAGAAAGAAAGAAGGAAAGGATGGTAGGAGAGAGAGAAAGAGAGTGAGAGAGAGAAGAGCAGAGAGACTAAGTGAGAAAGGGAAAATGAGAGAGAGAGAAAAGGAAAAGGGAGAGATAGAGAGCAACAATGAGGAAGAGAGAGCCAGTGAGAGGTATAAAGAGAAGATATAGAGAGAGAAAAGGAGACAGAGTGGGAGAGGAAGAGGGATGGAGTGAAAGAGAGAGAGATATTGGAAAAGATGGAGTGCGAGAAAAGGAATGGAGAGAGTGGGAGAGAGAGAAGGATGGAGTGAAAGAGAGAGAGAGAGTGCAAATTATGCAGAATGCCAGAGAGATAAAGTGAGCAGGGGAGTAAAAGAGTGGGGGTAGATAGAGTGGCAGAAATTAAGGCAAGGGGAGAGAGGGAGAGAGAGGGTGAGAGAGAAAAAAAGAAAGAGGGATGAAGAGATTGATGAAATAATGAGAGCGAGTGAAAAAAGATCGAAAGAGAAACTGGGAGAGAAGAAAAATAAAGTAAAAGAGAGGGCGAGAGAAAGCATGAAGAGTGAGAGTAAGAGCATAGAGAAATAAAGGGAGTGACAGAAGAGAGAGAATCAAGAGAAGATTTAGAGAGTGGAGAAAGGTAACTCTACGTTGTGAAGTCTTGATGTAATATTTTCTCATATTTAAGAGCCTCAATGGAGATAGAGAGTGAGCGGTGGGATAGAGAATAGTGAGAGAAAGAGATTAAGACAAAAAGAGAGTGAAAGAGAAGAGAGTATGAAAGAAATAAAGAGAGGTGAGATAAGAGTGAGATAAGATATAGAGCTATAGAGCAGAGAATAGAGTGAGAAAAAAGAAGAGAGTGAGAGAAAGGAAAAAAATTAGAGAGAGGGGAGGGATGAAGAGGGAGTGTGAGATTGAGGAAGAGTAAAAGGAAGAGAGAGGTAGAAAGAGGAAGGAAAGAGAGAATAGAGAGAGTAAAGTAAAAAGAGATCTCACTAGAATGTGAAATAAATAGAGAGATATGGAGGGAGAAGAAAAAGATATAGGGTGAGAAAGTGCAAGAGAGTGAGAGAGGGTGAGAAAGGTATAGTGGGAGGAAGAGGGGAGTGAGAAAAAATAGAGCTTAAGAGTGAGAGAG
>NW_018237214.1:17830-22464 GCF_001263595.1 Phalaenopsis equestris | reverse complement strand
AAGAGTAGAGGAACAGGAGTGGGAGAGATATTGAAGAGAGAGAGAAAGAAGAGAGAGAGACATGAAAGAGGAAAGGCGTAGAAAGAAATAAGGTGGGAGATAGAGAAAAAGGGAGAGATAGAGAAAAATGGAGAAGAGAAAGCATGAGAATAAAGAGAGAGGGAGAGCATGCATGAGTAAGAGTGAAATAGGGAGGAAAGATTGAAGTAAAGAGAAAGAGAGAGTAAGATAGAATGGGCGAGAGATAGGTAGAGATTACTTTTGAGGGGTGTGGGAGAGATGAGAGAGAGCAATAGCAATGGAGGGAGAATAAGTGAGAGAGAGCGAGCAATGCATTTAAAGAAGATGGAATTAAAAAGAGAGAAAAAAAAGAAAAGGGAGAGAAACAGAGAGAGAGTTAAAGAAGAGAGAGAAGAAAGAACGAAAAAATTGTAGAGAATATGAGAGGTAGAGAGAAAGAGAGAGAGAAAATTTATGAGAGATGGTAGGGAGACTAAGAGTGATTTTGTACTACAGAGAGGTAAATAGAGAAAGTTATAGAATGAGAGAGAGGCCATAAGGGAGGGAAGGCTGGAGAGGGAGAGAAAGAGGGAGAGAGGAGAGAGAGAGACTAAGAGAGAGTGGGAGGCAGAGGGATAGAGAGCTTGGGGGAGCAGGAAGAGTGAGAGAGATCATGAGTGTACAAGAGAGGGAAAAAGATAAAGTGAGAGAGAGGGAGAAAAGTAATCAAAAAGGAAAAATAGATTGAGAAAGAAAGAGAGGGCAAGAAAGGGAATAGATAGAAAAGAGAGTACGAGAGAGACAGGGAGAGAGAGGGAGGACAGGTAAGGGAAAGATAAGGAAAGATGATGGAAACAAGGGTAAGAGAGAGTAAAGAAAGAAAGGGGTAGCAAGATCAAAAGAGAGAAACAATATAATGGGAAAGAGAAAGGGATGGAAATAGATAGAGAGAGAGGAAGAGGGATGGAGAGTGATGGAAGAAGATCAGGAGGAAGAGAGAGGGGAGAAAGAGTAAGGGAGTGAGAGACAAATAGAGAAGAAGCAAGAGAGAGAAAGAGAGAGAGAAAGAGAAGGAAAGAGAAGAGAGAGAGGTAGATGAAGAGAGACTAAAATAGAGATGAAGAAGAGCATGCAAGAGAGAGAGAGATCGAAAGAGGTGGGGAGAGAAGTGGTAAGGAGCAAGAGTGGCTAAGACGAAGGTAGGGAGGAAGGAGTGGAGGAGGGAGGGAAGATAAGGAGAGGGAGGGTGACAGGAGGAGAGGGTGGAAGAAAAAGGGACATAGAAACAAAAGAGAGATAAAAGTGATATAGCAAGTGTAAAAGAGAGATGCAATAGAAGGGAGAGAGATTGAGTGACTGAGCGATTGTGGGACATAGCGAGAGTAAAGTGAGTGAGTAAGGGGGAGAGTAAGAAATGAAGGGAGTGACATGAGAGAGTGCGTATGAGGGATGGAGGGAGGGTGGAAGGAATGAAGAGACATAAAGCGAGAGAGGAGGGAGGAAGAGGGAGTGAGAGAGATCGATATAACAAGAAGGTAGAGCAAGAGCAGAGAAGAGATACATAAAAGAGTTGAGATAAAAGATAAAGACTTAATGAGAGGGGACAAGATTGTAATGGTGGGGGAGAGACAAGTAAAGGTGTGAGAGAAGAAAGTGAGAGGAGGGAAATAGAGAGAAGGGAGATAGAGAGAGAGAAAGAAGGACATGGGGTGGGAGTTTTTGAGGGTTGGAATGGGGGGAGATATAGAAAGTAAGAGTGAGAGAGAAAGAGGATAGAGTGAGAGGGATAATAAGAGAGAGATGGAGAGAGAAAGAGAGTGTTAGAGAGGGATAGGGGCGAGAGAGAGACACTGTGAAAGAGAGTAAAGGGGAGCGAACAAATAGATTCAAGGAATAAGAGAGAGAAAGAGAAAGAGAGAAGAAGAGGGTGAGTACACAAGTTACATAGAAAGACACCCAAGAAAGATGGGGAGAAGATAGAGAACATAAGGGAGAGTATGATAGACGAAGAGGGAAGGAAAGAGGTAGAAAGACTGACAAAGAGAGAGAAAGAGAGAGTAAGAGAGACAGATAGAGCAAAAGAGAATATAGATAAGAGTGATAGGGAAAGAGGAAGGGATAAAGAGTTAGAGAGAAGGAAGGAGGAAAAGGGGGACGATGAGAGGGAGAGAGAGAGAAATAAAGATAGAATGAGGAAAAAAGGGAGGGAGAGGGAGAAAAAAGACTAAAGTGACAAAGTTAGAAAGAAAGAATGAAAGGATAGTAGGAGAGAGAGAAAGAGAGTGAGAGGGAGAAGAGGAGAGAGACTGAGTGATAAAGTCTAAAAGAGAGATAGAGAGAGAAAAGAAAAGGGGAGAGATAGAGAGTAATAATGAGGAATAGAGCCAGCGAGGGGTAGAAAGAAAAGAGATAGAGAGAGAAATGAAGACAAAGTGGGAGAGGAAGAGGGATGGAGTGAAAGAGAGAGAGAGATAGTGCAAAAGATGGAGTGCAAGAGAGGAATGGAGAGAGTGGGAGAGAGAGAGATTGCAAATGATGGAGAATGCAAGAGAGGTAAAGTGAGAGGGGGAGTAAAAATAAGAGGGTGTAGAGTGGTAGAAATTAAGGGAGGGACACAGAGGGGGAGAGAGGATGAGAGAGAGAAAAAGAAGGATAGAGAAAGAGAAGATTGAGAGAAAGAGATTGATAAAAATAATGAGAGTGAGAGAAAAGTTGCCGAAAGAGAAAGTGTGAGAAGAGCAAAATAGACTAAAAAGAGGGGGGAGAAAGCATGAAGAGTGAGAGCAAGAGCTTAGAGAAATAAAGGGAGTGAGAGAAGAGAGAGAAGCAAGAGAAGATTGAGAGAGTGGAGAGAGTTAATGTGAGAGAAAGGGAGAGAGGGAGGGATGGAGATAGAGAGTGAGGAGTGGGATAGAGAAGAGTGAGAAAAGGAGATTAAGACAAAAAAGAGTGAAAGAGAAAAGAGTACGGAAGAGATAAAAAGAAGTGAGGAAGATATATAGTAGAAGTAAGAGTGAGAAAAAAGAAGAGAGTGAGAGAAAGGGAGAAAAAAATTAGAGAAAGGGGAGGGATGGAGAGAGAGTGTGAGATTGAGGAAGAGTGAGAGGAAGAGAGGGAGAAAGAGGAAGGAGTGAGAGAATAGAGAGAGTAAAGAAAAAAAGAGAACTCATTCGATTGAGAAATAAATAGAGAGATATGGAGAGAGAAGAAAAAGATATTGAGAGAGAAAGTGCATGAGAGTGAGAGAGGGTAAGAAAGGTATAGTGGGAGGGAGAGGAGAGAGAGTGACAAAAAATAGAGCTTAAGAGTGACAGAGGAGAGAGAGACACAGAGAAAGGGATTAAGAGCAAGACAGTGTAAGAGAGAATGAGATAAAAATGAGAGTAATATAATTGAGTGAGGAGTGAGGGACAAAAGAGGGAGCGTGATAGAGAAAAAGGGGAGAGGGAGAGAGTATGGGAAAAAGAGTGGGAGAGATAGTGGAAGTGAGAGAGAAATAAGAGAGAGAGAAATGAAAGGGGAGAGACGTAGAGAGAAATAAAGCGGGGGAGAGGGAGGGAGGGTGAGAGAGATTGCAAAAATAGATGGAGAGGGAGAGAAAGAGGGAGAGAATAGAAAGAGTAAGAGAGGGTGGAGGGAGAGTGACAGAGAGCTGGGGAGAGCAAGACGAGAGAGAGCGTAAATGTACATGAGAGGGAGAAAGATAAAGAGAGAGTGAGTGAGTGAGCAAAGCAATAGAGATGGGAAGATAGACTGCGAAAGAAGCAGAGGGCAAGAAAGGGAATAGATAGAAAATAGAGTAAGCGAGAGATAGGGAGAGAGAGGGAGGATGGGCAATGGAGAGAGAAAGAGAAAAAAATGGAAACAAGAGTAAGAGAGAGGGAAGAGAGAAAGGAGTGAGAGAGAGTAAGAGAGGGAAGTGACATAATAAAAGGCATTAGGGAGAGAATGAGAGAGGAGAGAGAGCGGGAGAGAGAAATGATGAAAAGAGATAGAGAGAGGGAGAAGGAAGGAGAGAGATGGAAGTAGAGTAAGAGAAAGAAAGAGGGGATGAATAGTAAAGGAGGGTGAGAGGCAAATAGAGAAGAAGCACGAGAGAGAAAGAGAAGAGAGAGAGAGATAGTTAAATAAAGAATAAGATAGAGATGAAGAGCATGCAAGAAAGAGTGATCAAAAGTGAGGGGAGAGAGGGGGTAAAGAACAAGAGAGTTAGAGGCAGGGAGGGAGGTAGGGTGGGAAGGAGGGAAGAGAGGTAGAGGGAGGAAGAGCAGAAACGGGTGGAAGAGAAAGGGAAATAGAAACAAAAGAAGGATAAAAGACATATAACAAGTGTGAAAGAGGAAGAAAATAGAAGGGAGAGAGATCGAGTGAGAGAGCGAGCCTGGGAGATAGTGAGAGTAAAGTGAGTGAGAAAGGGGGAGAGCAAGAAAGAGCAAGAAACTGAAACTAAGGGAGGGACAAGAGAAAGTGCGCGTGAGGGATGGAGGGAGGGTGGGACAGAAGGAGAGAGAAAGAATGAATGAAGATTCATAGATTGAGAGAGGAGGGAGGAAGAGGAAGTGGGAGAGATGGATATAATAAGAAGATAGAGCAAGAAGTGAGAGAAGAGAGACATAAAATAGAGGAGATAAAAA
>NW_018237214.1:9304-17605 GCF_001263595.1 Phalaenopsis equestris | reverse complement strand
ATAGAGAAAGTAGATAGAGGGGGGGGGGGAGGGAGAGAGGGATGAAGAGAGAGAGAAAGGGAGGGAGAAAAGGTGACTAAGAAAGAGAGAGAGTGAGAAATTTAGAGAGAGCTAGTGAAACAAATAGACAGAGAGAGAGAAAAAGTGAGGGAGAGTAGAGAGAGAAAGTAAAGAGAGAAGGCAAAGAGAGAAGTAAGAGAAAGACAAAAAGGAAGAATGAGACGAGAGAGATCACGTGAGAGAAAGAGAGAGTGAGAAAAGAGAGAGGGAGTGATTGTAAAAATGGGCAAGAGAGCGTGACATAGAAGAGAGAGCTATAGGAATAATATAAGGGAGAGGGACAATAGAGTAAGCAGGACAGAGAGATAGAAGAGTGTGAGAGAGACAAGGAATGACAAAAAAGAGAGATATAGAGAAAGGGAGAGAGTGATGGATTTTAAAACACAGCAAGAGAAAGAGAAAGAAGAATGAGTAGTAAGTGAGAGTGAGAGATAAAGAGAGAGGGAGTAAGAAAGACTAAGGGATGAAAGAGGACAGAGCAAGAGAGAATGAGAGAGAGAGAAAGGAAGTGCAAGGATAAGGAGAGTGATCAAAAGATGAATGGAGAGAGATGGGGAGTGGAGAGAGAGAGAGGTAGAATGAAGTGAGGAAGGGAGGGAGGTAGGGAGATACAGAAATTGAGAGATAGTGGGAAGTGATAAAGAAGGAGAGAGAAAGAAAGAGGGAGGGAGGGAGAAAAAGGGATAGGGTAGCAAGATCAAAAGAGAGAAATAATATAGTGGGAGAGCGAGTGAGAGAGAATAGGAGCTAGAGAGTATGATAGAGAGAGAGTGAAAATGGCTAGAAAGATATGAGGAGAAGTGAGATAGAGAGGGACGGAGAAGAGTGGGAGGAAGAGAGAGAGAGAAACCACAAGAAGATAAAGCAAGAGGGATAGAAGGGGAAGGGAAAGGGTTATAGATGGAGTAAAAGAGATGAGAGATAGAGAGAGAGAGCAAGAGGAGGAGATAGAGTGAGGAGAGTAGAGAGAGTGGGAGTGAGAGATATAAAGAGAAGATAGAGTGAGAAAGAAGAAATGATAGAAGAGGGAGGAGAGAGAGAGAGATATGGGAGAGAGAGTGAGAGTGGAAGAGAAGAAGATGAGAAAAGAGAGACTAAGAGAGGATGAAAAAGAGGGAGAGAAGAGGGAGAAATAGGGTGAAAGAGAGTGGAGAATAGAGAGAAAGATAGTTAAGGAGATAAGGAAGAAGATGAAGAGAGAACTAAAAAGAGCGGGCAAGGAAGAGAGATAAAAAGAGAGCAATGGAGAAACAATTAAGGAGGTTAAGAGAAAGAAAGTAAGAGAGAAATGAGAAAGTGAGAGAATAAAGATGGTGATAAAAGAGAGAGGAAACTGGAGAATGAAAAAGGGCCTGAGAGAAAGAACGAGAGAAACATTGGGATAGAGAGAGTGAAAGCGAGAGAGCAATAGGGTGAGAGAGAGTGGGAGGGAGCAAGAGAGATAAAATATTTTGAGAGGAGAGAGAATTGAGAGTAGGGAGGGAGTTAGTAAAAAGAGTGGGAGTGAGAGGGGAAGATAGAGAAGTGATTGAATAGAAATAGAGTGATGAGAGGCAAAGCAACAGAAAGGGGAGTGTGAGCGAGTGATAGAGAAGGTCGAAGAGATAAGGGGGAAAGAGGGAGGGAAGGAGAGGGTAGAGGAGAGTGAGAGAAGGAGAGTGAGAGAGACAGAAAAGTAGGGATTGAGAAAAGAGCAGGAGAGAGTGAGAGCAAAAAAAAGAGAGAGATAGAGAGAGAGATGGAGGGAGAGAGAGAAGGAGAGTGTGAGAGAATTAGAGCAAGGTGACAGAGAATGAGCATGAAAGGGAGATGAAAAGAGATGGAGGGAGGGAGAGTGAGAGGGAGAGAGGGAGTGATGGGAGGGAGGGAGAGTGAAGAGAGTAAGATAAAGAGAGACAACAGGAAAGAAAGAAGTAAGAGTGAGTGACATAGATTGAGCAACCAAGTGAAAGAGACAAAGAGAGGGAGGTTGGCAATGAGAGAGGTGAGAGAGAGAATATAAGAGATAAAGTGGAAGAGAGAGCAAGATAAGGAGGGAGGAAAAGGGACAGTGATATAGAGAGAGCTAAAGGAGAAATGGGAAAAGAGTGACCTCTCTGTTTCTCACGCACTCTCTTCCACTTTCTCTTCCCTCACTCTCTCTTTTTCCCTTTTTCACTCTTGCTCTCTCTTTCTTGCCCCCTCTCTCTCACACAAGATAGAGAATATTGAGAGAGTGTGGGGAGATGAGAGAGTGTGGGATAGAAAGGGTTGAAAAAGAGAATAATGAGAGAGAGGGTGGGAGGAGAGAAACAGAGAATAGAGAAAGAGAGAGAGTGAGTAAAGGGAAAGTTAGGTAGACATTTATAGACAAGGAGAAAGGGTGAGTGAATAGAGAGTGGCTATCAATTAAGAGAAAGAGTGAGAGAGAAAGAGAAAGAGAGAGCATGAGAGTGATGTAGAAAGAGAGAAGAGAGAGATAAGAGGGAGAGGGAGTGAAAAAGGGAGAGGGAGAGAGATGGACGGAGGGAGAGTGAGAAAGGAAGAGAGGGAAAACTAGAACGGAGGAGAAAGTGTGGGTGTGAGAGAGGGAACAAAAGGGAGAAAGATAGGGACAGTGGGAGAGAGAGCTAGACAATGAAGAAGAAATATTGAGAAAGATGAGAGAGGGATATAGAAGAGAGATCGAGCAATATAGAGATAGAGAGAGTGTGAGGTAAGAGTGGGAAAAGAGTAAGAATGAGAGTGACATGAATGGAGTAAGACATAATTAGATTTTGATTGAGAGAGAGAGTGAGAGGAAAAGGAAAGAGTGAGAGAAAATAGATAAGGAGGGAGAATCTGTGAGAAGAATTAGAGAAAGAAACAAGGATAGGCAAAGAAAGTGAGAGTGAGAGACAGCAAGAGAAAGAGGTAGTAATAAGAAGTGAGAGGGGAATGATGGGGAGAGTGGGAGAGAGAGCTAGAGAGAGAAAGAAGAGAAAAAGGAGATTGACCTAGAAAATGAGGAAGAAATAGTGAGAGAGATGAGAGAGTGAAAGAGTGAGAAATAATTTATGAAAGGGAAGGGAGAGTAAGTGAGAGGGATGCAGAGCTTGAGGGTGAATGCGAAAGCATGAGAGAAGGAGAGATGAAGAGTGGGAGAGAGTGAGAGAGAGAGAGAGATAGTGAGAATAAAAGAAATAAAGTGACATAGTAGAGATAGTGTGAGAAAGGTGAGAGAAAGGTGAGAGGAAGGGAGATAAAGGGGTAGAGGGCAAGCGAGTGAGAGAGCGGGAGGGAGGGAGAAAGATGGATGTGAAAAGAGAAAGAAAGTTAGTGAGAGTGAGAGGGAGAGAGTGTAGGAGAAGGAGAGAGGGATAAAGGGAGATAAAGTGAGGGAGAGGAGAAAGGAATAAAAGGAGAGAGAGGAAGTAAAGAGACAAGGGTGAGAGAGAGAGATAGAGACGGGAGTAAGAGGTAGAAAGAGTAGGAGAGAAATAAGAATTGAAAGTGACCTAAAGGATGAGATGGTAAAAGGGATGGAGAGAGAGATGGTGAGGGAGTGAAGTGAGTAAATTTCTAGAGAAGAGAGAAATTGAGAAGGAGATGGAGGAGAGAGAGTGTAGTAGGAAGAGACAAAAGGATAGAGGATGACAGGAGGGTGTAGAGAGAAAGAGAAAAAAAAGAGAGAGAAAGAATTGGTTAAAAGAGATAAAAATGAGAGAAAAAGAAGAGTAAAATAGAGTAAGCAAATGAGACATAGAAAATAAAGAAGAGAGAGCGAGAAAGATAAAGAGAGAATGAGAGGGGGAAAGAGCAAGATAGAGCTTTTGAGAAAGAGAGAGAATAAGAAGGGAGAGAGAGAAACTGCGAGAGATGTTGAGACAGTGAGGGAGAAGAGCAAGTGAGAGAGCTAGTGGGGAGTGAGCAAGAGCAAGAGATAAAGTAAGAGTGAGTAAAAGGGTAAGAGTGCAAGACAGTGGTGGGAGAAAGGGGAGAGAAAGAGGAGCAAATAAATTTCATGTGATAGTAAAGTAAAAGAAAGTAAGAAGAAAGTAAGAGAGAGAAAGATATGAAGAGGGAGAGAGGGAGAGAGATAGTGACAAAAAGAGAGAGAATAGTTAGCGACCGAGAGGGAGTAAAAGAGGCATAATAGTGATTGTGAGAGATATTTAAAGTGAGAGAGAGAGTGGGAGAGAGAGGTTAAGATAGAGAATAGCGAGAAAGAGTGAGAAAGAGACAAGGGAGAGAGGAAAATATGCAATGGGAGAGAGATAGAATCTACAAGAGAGAGGGAGAGAGAAAAAGAAAGGGAGAGTGAGTGAGGGAGTGGGAGCAGGAGTGGAGAGAGTGTGTGAGCAAGAGAAAGTGAACATGAAAGTGAGAGAGAGTGAGTGGGTAAAGAGAGATGGAGAGGGAGCGAGAGAGTTAGAGAGATAGGAGGGGAGGGAAGGAAAGATTGTGTCAGAGAGACACACAATGAGAGTGAAAGCAAGAGAAGATGGGAGGGAGAGATAAATAGGGTGAGTGCATGTGGGCATGAGCGAGGGAGCAAAAGATAGATAGAGAAAAAGAAAAAGAGAGGATTAGGAAAAGGTAAAAGAGATGAGGAGTCGGAAAGATGGACAAAGATATAGATATTGAAAAGATATAGATATTGTTTAGAAAGATAGAGAGAGGAAGAAAATGTGAGAGAGTTGGAGGGTGAGTTAGAATGAGAGTAGAGAGTTGATGAAGAAAATGTGAGAGAGTTGGAGGGTGAGTTAGAATGAGAGTAGAAGAGAGAGAGAGTGAGTGAGAGAGAGAAATGAGGGAGAGGGAGCGAGAGAAAAGAAAGAGAGAGCAAGAGCAAGAGAGAAAGAGAAACACACAATGAGAGTGAAAGCTAGAGAAGATGGGAGGGAGAGACACATATGGTTGGAGAGTGTGGGCGTTAGCAAGGGAGCAAAATATAGAAAGAAAAAAAACAAAAGAGAGAGGAGAAAGAAAGTGTAAGAGAGATGGGGAGAAGGGGAGTTGGAAAGAGGGACAAAGATCTAGACATTAAAAAGAAAAACTAATGAAATTTAGAAGGATATAGAGAGAGGAAGAAAATGTTAGAGAGTGGGAGGGTGAGTTAGAATGAGAGTAGAAGAGAGAGAGAGGGAGTGAGAGAGAGAAATGAGTTAGGGAGAGGGAGCAAGAGAAAAAAGAGAGCAAGAGCAGGAGAGAAAGAGAAAGGCTAGGAGAGTTCATGATAGAGAGATAGAGAGTACGAGGAGCGAGTGAGACAAGAAGGGAGAGACAGGTGAGAGAAAGAAAGAGCTAGAGAAGGTGGGAGAGAGAGAGATGGGAAAGGAGCTAGAAAAGCTAGGGAAGGTAGAAGAGAGAGACATGGAGAGCAGATATGGAGTGAGAGAGTGAAGAGAAGGAGAGGAAAATAGTAAAATAGAAGAGATACAGTGAAGGAGAGGGAGGTAGAGCAAGAGAGGGTGAGAGAGATCAAGAGAGAAAAACAAAGGTGGAGAGAGAAAGAGAAAAAAGAGCCAGTATGAGAGTGTAAGAAGAAGTAATAGAGGCAGAGAGGGAAATATGGAGAAGAGAGAAGAGATTAAGAAAGAGAGGAGAGTGGATAAGAGAGAGTGAGGGATGGAGAGAAGGAGAGGAGCAAGTGAGAGTGATAAGAACTGAGAGAGAGAGAGAAAAAAGTGAGAGTGGGAGAATAGTACAAAGTGTGAGAATTTGAGAATTGAAGAAAGAGATAGAGAAAGTGAGAGTGAGAGAATGAGAGATTGAGAGAGAGCAAGTAAGAGAAGTAGAGGGAGGGAGAGACAAAAAGATAGAAAATGAGAGGAGCACGTAGAGAGAAAGAAAAGATCAAGAAAAAAAAGTGTGGATAGAGAGATTGAGAAAAGTAAAAGGGAAAAAAGTAAGAGGGATTGAGAGAGAAGAGAGAAGTGAGAGTAAACTAGAGTTAGCAAATGATATAGAGAGAATAAGGAAGAATGAGCAAGACAGATAGAGAGAAAATGAGAGAGCAAAAGAAAGTGCAAACTGAGCTTCTAAGAAAGAGAGAGAGGAAGGGATAGAGAAAATAATAAATTGAGAGATAGTGAGGGAGGGAGAAAAAGAGAAAGGAGGTCGCGAGAGGAAGGGAGAGAGGGCAAAAAAGAGGGATAGAAAGTAAGAAAAGAATGTAAGACACAGAATGAGAGGGAGAGGGTGAGTGAGAGGGAGAGAGGGAGAAAGAAAAAAGAGAAAGAGATAAAGAGAAGAAACAACTAGAGCAAGAGATAAAGTAAGTGTGAGTGATATGGTGGGAGTGGAAGGTAGAGGTGGGAGAGGATAGAAAAAGAGGGGCATACAAATTTGGTGAGAGAGAAAGAGAGAGAGAGGAAGGGGGAGAGAAAGGGAGAGATAATGAGGTAAAGCGATAGAGAATAGCACAAGTAAAAGAGAGAGAGAGGTTAAGAGGAATAAAGAGCAAGAGAGTGATTGTGAGAGATACTTGAAGTGGGAGAAAGAGGGTGAGATGGAGAACAGTGGGAGAGAGAGACATGGAGGAGGGTGTGCGAGAGATAAGAGAGTGAGGAAGAGTAGCAAAGGGAGAGTGAGGTAAATATTACAAGAGGGAGGGAGAAAGAGAAAGGGAGAGTGAGTGAGGGAGTGGGTGCAAAAATGGAGAGAGTGTGTGAGCAAGACAAAGAGAGAGCTTGAGAGTGTGGAGAGATAAAGAAAAGAGGGAGAGAGCCTCAGAGGGGGCGAGAGAGTGAGAGTGAGAGTGAGAGGAGAGGGAGAGAGGAAAAGAGAGTGAGATAGGAAGGGAGGAGAGACAAAGAAGGAGAGAGAGTGTGTGTTGGTGTGAAAAAGGGAGCAAAAGATAGGAAAAGAAAGATTGAAAGAGACGGTAGAACAACAAAGTAACAGAGAGATTGAGGCAGAGGGAGTCAGAGAGAGGAGAGAGATTTAGACCATCAGAGAGAGATATAAAAAATGGTGGAAGAGAGAGATAGAGAGAGGGAGGGAGAAAAGAAAGTGAGATGAGTGAGCTAGAGAGAGAAAAGAAGGAGAAAGTGTAATAGAGATTAAGGGAGGTAGAGATAGTTCATAATAGATGGAGAGAGAGTGTGTGAAGCAAGTGAGAGGGACAGAGGTGAGCGAGGGAGTGGAGAGAGGGAATTATAGTAATTTGAATAAAGGGAGAGATATAATTTGATTGACGTAGAGAGTGAGGAAGAGAGGATGAGGGAGTGGGAGAGAGTGTGTGAGAGTAAAGATAGAGTGGGGGAGAGATATTGGGCTAGGGGTGTCAAAAATTTACCCACTGACACACTAACATGACTTGAGCTTTCCTTGAAAAATCTAAGTTAGATTTGACCCAAATATTGTTAGAGTCAGGTTCGGGTTAGAGAATTTGATCCATTTATTATTTGGGTAGGTTTAGATTGAACCCGAATGCCCAAACATGCCCAACTCAACAATAAAGTTTAGGTAAGGTTTAGACCTGTAGGTTAAGCTTAAGTTTGGTTACGGTTCAAGTCTTAGTTTTCAATCTATTTATTATTTAGCTTAGGTTTGGGTTGACCTTTTTTGGACAAATCATTTTTGGGTCGAACTCGAACCTGACACCTAGAGTGAGCGAAATAAGAGAGAAGGAGAGGTAGTGACTCGAGTGAGAGAGACATAAATATGGAGATATAAAGCTGGAGAAATTGAGAGAGTGCAAGAGTGAGGAAGATATAAGGAGTGGGATAGAGAGAAAGAAAGAGAGAGAGAGAGAGAAAAGAGAAAAGGAGATAAGTGAAGGTGGGGGAGAAAGATGGAAAGAAGCAAGGAGTAAGAGAGTGAAGAGAAAAAGGGAGTGAGAAGAAGGCTTAGAGAGAGGCAGAAGAATTAATATTGGAAGGGAGAGATGGAGAGAGAGAAGAGAGAGAAGAGAGATAGAGAGCAAGAAAGAGATAGAGTAGGAGGGAGAGATGGTGATATAGAGAGGAAAGGGAGAGGGAGAGTTAGGTTGAGAAAGAGTATGAGGAAGAGGGAGTCAAGGATAGAGAGAGGGAGAGAGGGAGAGATCCAAGAGGGAGGGTGATGGGGATAGAGCGAGTGAAAGAAAATTAGAGTGAGAGAGTGAAAGAATGGTACAATGTGAGATAATTGGAGAGATAAAGAGAGTCAGAGAGAGAGAGACGGAGGTTGAGAGAGTGAAGAGCAACATAAAGAGGTAGAGTGAAACAGTCAAAGAGAATAAAGGTAGTGAGCGAAAAGAGAGAAAGAAAATGTCAAAGAGGAAGGAGGGAAGAA
>NW_018237214.1:7413-9151 GCF_001263595.1 Phalaenopsis equestris | reverse complement strand
ATGAGGGAGAAGAAAAAGACGTAAGATATGCAGGGAGGAGAAAAAAAGAGTGAGAGGGAGGGAGAGAAGAATTGAGGTAGAAATGGAGGGATGAAAAAAGAGTGAGAAGGATAAGAGAGAGAAAGAGGGAGGGCTTGAAGAGGGGGACAGAGAATAAGCATGGGAAGGAAAGATAAAAAATGAGAGAGTGGGAGGGTAGAGAGAATAAAAATGGAAGAGAGAGAGAAGAGATGAAAAGAATAAATCATAGTGTGTGATAGCGAGAGATAATATAAAGTGGGATGGGAGATAGAATAAAGTGGGAGATAGGCAAAGGGTAAAATAAAAAGAGGAAGTGAGAGAAACAAAGCGAGAAAGAGGGCTTGAGAGAGGTAGAGAGAGGAGGAGAGGGGGAGTGATTGAGAGAGAAAATAAGATGGAGAGCAAGAGAAAAAGAGGAAGGGAGAAGAGAGATAGGTCAATAGAGAACGTGAGGAAAGGAAGGAAATAGAATCAAAGAGCATTAGAAAGATAAAGGAACAACAAGAGAGAGGGAGATAAGGAAGATTGAGATAATGATTTAAGGGAGAGAGAGTACCTAACAGACATAGAGAGATAAAGGGGAGTGATAGATATATAGATTAGATATATAGATTAAGGGAAGAAGGTAGAGAGAGATTGAGAGAGAGGGTGCAGCAGAATAGAGCATGAGAGAGAGTGGAGAGAGAGAGTGAGGAGAGAGGGAGAGTGAGAGAAAGAGGATTTGTGAGAAGAAAGATGGAGTGAGGTCGATAAAAGGAGGGAAGGAAGGAAGGAGGGGGGAGAGATTAGAGAAACAGATGGAGAGGGAAATTGAAAGTGATTTAGGAAGATAGAGATATAGAGTGAAAGTTATAAAATCAGAGAGAGACAATGAGTGAGGGAAGGTCAGAAAGGAAAAGAACGAGGAAGAGAGGAGAAAGAGTAAAAGAGAGATGGAGGTAGAGAGACAGAGAGCTGGGGAGAGCAAGAAGAGAGATTGCATAAGTGTACATGAAAGGGAGAAAGATAAAGCAAGAGGGAGTGAGTGAGCAAGGAACTGGAGATGGGAATATAGATTATGAAAGAAACAGAGGGAAAGAAAGGGAATAGATAGAAAAGAGAGTAAGAGGGAGACCAGGGAGGATGGGCAACAGAGAGAGGGAAAGATGATGGAAATAAGAGTAAGAGAGAGGGAAAAGAGAAAGGAGTTAGAGAGAGTAAGAGATGGAACTGAGAAAATAAAAAGCATTAAAAAGCATTTGAGAGAGAGGGGAAGAGAGGGAAAGCTAATAGATGGAAAGAGATAGAGAGAGAGGGAGAAGGAATGGAAAGAGCTAATAGATGGAAAGAGATAGAGAGAGAGGGAGAAGGAATGAGAGAGATGAAACTAGAGCAAGAGAAAGAGAGAGGAGAAAGAGAGAGGGGATGAAGAGTAAGGGAGAATGAGAGACAAATAGAGAAGAAGCAAGAAAAAGTAAGAGAAGAGAGAGATATAGATGAGTAGAGAATGAGAT
Organism: Phalaenopsis equestris; assembly: GCF_001263595.1. Classification (NCBI taxonomy): domain Eukaryota; kingdom Viridiplantae; phylum Streptophyta; class Magnoliopsida; order Asparagales; family Orchidaceae; genus Phalaenopsis; species Phalaenopsis equestris. The sequence continues at coordinate 7,637 of NW_018237214.1, read as the reverse complement.
AGACTTGTAGAGCATGTAATAGAGAGATATCAAAAAAGGGGAAAGGGGGTAAGGAGCAAGAGTATTAGAGGATGGGAGGGAGGTAGGTTAGGATGGGAGGGAGGTAGGTTAGGAAGGAGGGAAGAGAGGGAGAAGGAGGGAGGGAAGAGTGGGAGAAGGAGGGAGAGAATTACTTTAATAGTTTATGAGAAGACATGGTAGGGACATAGAAAAAAATAAGAGAC
>NW_018237214.1:3510-7223 GCF_001263595.1 Phalaenopsis equestris | reverse complement strand
AACAAGGTTATGGCTTTTTTTAGAGGGAGTGAGAGAAATGGATATAATGAGAAGAGAGAGAATAAATACATAAAGCAGAGGAGATAAAAGGAGATAAAAAAGAAATACTTAACTTAATGAGAGGGGATGAGGTCTGAAATAAAGAGATGTGAGCGAGTGAGGAGAGAGGAGCGAGGGGGAGAGAGTGAGATAGACGAGAGAGGAAAAAGGTATGAGAGAAACGAGAGAAAAAAGGAAAGAAGAAAGAGAGGAGAGTGACGTGATATAGTGTTTTTAGACACATTTTTATAGAAAGAGGGAGGGAGTGAAGGAATAATGGAAGAAAAATGAGTGAAAGGTAGTGAGAGGGAGAGAGGAAGAGAGAGAAAAAAGATGAAAGGACAAAGAGAGAGGGATAGGAATGGAGAGAGAAAGAGGGCGGGAGAAAAGGTGAGTAAGAAAGAAAGAGAGTCAGAAAGTGTGAGAGAGTTAGTGAAACAAAGAGAGAGAGAGAGAGCAAAGGTGAGAGAGAGAAGAGAGTGCAAGTGAAGAAAGAGAAGGCAAAGAGAGAAGTGAGATAGATAGAAAGGAAGAATGAGATGAGGGAGTTCAAGAGAGAGAAAGAGGAGAGTAAGTAAAGAGAGAGGGAGTGATGGTAAGAATGAGTAAGAGAGCATGACATAGAACAGAGAGCTATAGAAATAATATAAGGAAAAGGGACAGAAGACTAAGTAGGAGATAGAGATAGAAGAGTGAGAGAGACAAGGAGTGATAAAAGAGAGATATAGAGAAAATGGAGAGAGATGGACATTAAGAAACAGTAAGAGATGGAGAGAGAAGAATGAAGGTAAGTGAGAGTGAGAGACAAAGAGAGAGGGAGTATGAGAGACTAAGGAGTGAAAGAGAGATAAAGCAAGAGAGAATGAGAGAGAGAGAGGAAGTGCAAGGATAATGAGAGAGAGATCGAAAGAGGAATGGAGAGAGATGGGGTGGGAGAGAGAGAGAGAGAGGAAGAATGAAGGGAGGAAGGAAAGGAGATATATAAATTCAGTGATAGTGGTAAGTGAGAGTGAGGGTAAGTGAAAGAAAGTGGAAGGGTGGGAGAAAAATGGAACAAAGATAAAGAATAGAAAGAAAAAAAGGTAGTAAAATCAAAAGAGAGAAACAACGGTGTGGGACAGAGCAAACGAGTGAGCATAGGAGCTACAGAGTGTGATAGAGGGAGAGTGAGATTGCTTGAAAAGTAAGAGGAGAATTGAGAGAAAGAGAGGGAGGGAGGGAGGGAGAGAGAGACTGTGATGAAGATAGTGCGAGAGGGATAGAAGAGGGAAGGTTATAGAGAGAGAATGAGAGAGATGGGAGAGAGTGTGAGAGTGGAAGAGAGGAAGATGAGAGAAGAGAGAGAATATGGGAGGAAGAAAGGGAGGGAGAAAAGATGGAGAAATAGAGTGAAGGAGAGTGGAGGAGGGGGTTGAGAGGACCTTCCTGCTGCTTTTTGTTTAGCTCTAATGAGGAAACTATTGATCACCAGTTCTTCATATGATTTTTTTTTCAACAAGTGTGGACAAATGTGATGAACCATCTCTCTATTCCCTATTCCCACACTCAACCACAACTACTCCTAGTTAGTTGAACTGATTGGCAAGCTGGTTGATCTCCCTCATTTCCTAGTCTTGTTGCTTGGTTTGTTGGTATGGCTAGGAATCAATCCAAATTTGAAGATAGAGTTCAATCAACAAAAAGAGTCACTACCCACTGCATGACTATCATTCTAAAGCTTATAAACTTGAGGAAATTTCCCAACTATTCCTATTAACTCTCTCGTTTATCTCATGATTTCTTACCCATTCTTACAATCACTCCCTCTCTCTTCTCTCTCTCCCTTCCTCTCATGATTTCTCTATTCTCATTCTTCTTTTTGTTTGTCTCTCACTTCTCTATGCCTTCTCTCTCTTTACTTGCTCTCTGTTCTCTCTCTAACCTTTGCTATGCTCTCTCTCTCTCTCGCTTTGTTTAACTAAATCTGTCTTAATTTCTCACTCTCTCTTTCTTACTCACCTTTTCTCCCTCCCTCACTCTATCTCTCGATCCCTACCTCCCTCTCTCCCTCCCTTCATCTCCTTCATCTCTCTTCCCTCTCCCTCTCATTGCCTTTCACTCATTTATATTTTCCATTATTTTTTCACTCCCTCCCTCCTTCCTTTTATCTTGCATAACCTCCTCACTCTCTTGTCTTCCTTCCTTCGATTCTCTCTTTTCTTTCATCTCTCTTCTCCTCTCTTGTCTCTCTAACTCTCTCCCTCTCACTCTTCTCTCGTCCCTCACTCACTTCTCTCTTTATCTCCAATCTTGTCCCCTCTCATTAATTCTTTCTTATTTTATCTCCTCTTTTTGATGTATCCCTACTTTCTCTTCTTACTCTATCTTCTCATTATAGCCATCTCTCCCACTCCCTCTCCCTTCCTCCTCTCTCACTCTTTGTATAGTCAATTTTTGTATTTCTCTGCGTCCCTCCCAACCTCTCTCCATCCTTGAGCACTCTCTCATGTCCCTTCTTTAGTTTCTAGCTCTCCCCCTTTCTCACTCACTTTATTCTCTCCATCTCCCATGCTCGCTCACTCACTTGATTTCTCTCCCTTATATTTCCTCTCTTTAACACTTGTTATATCTCTTTTATCTTTTTCTTATTTCTATGTCCCTTTCTTTTCTTCCCTCTTCTGCTCTCCCTCAATCTCCCTCTCTTCCCTCTTTCCCACCTTACCTCCCTCCCTGCCTTTAACTCTCTTGCTCCTTACTCCCTCTATCCCCATTATTTTAATCTCTCTCTCTAGCATGCTCTTCGTCTATACCTCATTTTGTATTATTTATTTCTCTCTCTTCTCTCACTCTCTTATGCTTCTTCTCTATTTGTGTCTCACCCTCTCTTATTCTTCATCTCCTCTCTCTTTCTCTTGCTCTACTACCATCTCTCTCCTTCATTCTCCCCCTCTCTCTATCTCTTTCCATTCTTTCGCTTTCACTCTCTCTCATTCTCTCCCTATGCTTCTTATTTTCTCACTTCCCTCTATTTTACTCTCTCACTCCTTCTCTCTTCCCTTTCTCTTAATATTGTTTCCGTCATTTTTCGCTCTCTCTCTTGCCATCCTCCCTCTCTCTCCTTATCTTTCTCTTACTCTCTTTTCTATCTATTTGCTTTCTTGCCCACTGTTTCTTTCACAATCTATCTTCCCATTTCTATTGCTTTGCTCACTCACTGTCTCTTTTTATCTATTTGCTTTCTCTCCCCAGCTCTATGTCACTCTCCCTCCACATCTCTCTTACTCTTTCTTCTTTATTCCTCGTTCTCTCCCTTTCCAACCTTCCCTCCCTCATGGTTTCTCTATTATTTTATATCTTTCTTTGTATTGCTTTTCTCACTCATTCTCTCCCTTTCATTTCTCTCTCTTCTTTCTCTCTCCCTTCCACTATCTTCCCACTCGTGTCACCCTACTCTCTTCCTCTCCCACTTTTCTCTAACCTACTCCCTCTTTTTTCCCTCTCTCCTCACTCATCTCTCTTACTCTCTCTCTTACTCTATCTACTTTCTCTCACTCCCTGTCAATCTCGCACTCTCTTTCACAGTCGCTTAGTCTCTTTTCCACTCCTCCATATCTCTCTTCCTTTCCAACCCTCAAACACTCCCTTCCTAAGTCCATATTTCTCCCCCTCCTTATCTCCCTTCCTCTTTTTATTTC
>NW_018237214.1:0-3384 GCF_001263595.1 Phalaenopsis equestris | reverse complement strand
CTTTCCCTCTCTTCCCCTTCTATATCTCTCACTCTTTCTCTATCCCTCTCTCTTTCTCTCATCTTTCTATCTTCCCTACCTCCCTCCCTCCCTCACTCCCACTCTCGCTTTGTCTCACTCTCCCTCCCTCCTTCACACATACTTTTTCTATTTATTTCACTCTCCCTCCCTCCCCCTCTTTTTACCTCTCTATTGCTCTATCTCTTTTTTATCATCTCTCTCACTCTTTATCACTTGCTTTCTCTTTCTCTCTCTCCTAAACTCTTTCATTCATACCCTCTCTCCCACTCTCCGTCTCTTTCCGTCTCTTTCTCCTCCGTCTCTTTCTCTATCTCTCCCTTATTCCAACCCTTAAATTCTCCCTCCCTACGTTTCTTTTTCTCCCCCTACCTATTTCCTTTTCTCTCTTTATTTCCCTCTCTTTCCTCCTCTACCTCTTTTATTGTCTCTTCTCTCTCTTTTTAACTCTCTCTCTTTCTCTCTTTTTTCTTTCTCTATCTTGCTTTATTTCCATCTTTCTTTCTCCTTCACTTGTCTATCTCTCTTTCTCTAATTTCATTGCTTGCTCTCTCTCACTTACCCTCTTTCAATTGCTCTTGCTCTCTCTCATCTCTCCCATACCCCTCTCTTGCAAACCTTACATATCTCTCTCCCTTTCTATCTCTCGCTGTCTTTGTCTTGCCTCAATCTCTACCTCTCTCCCACTCCCACTCTCTCTACCTCTCTCCATCCCTCTCTTGATCTCTCTCTCCCTCTCTCCCACTCCCTCCCTCCCTAACTCACTTTCTCCCTCACTCCCTCCCTCCCTCCCTAACTCACTCTCTCCCCCACTCCCTTTCATTCTGTCTTACCCTACCTCTCCTTTCTCTTTCAACATATTTATCACATTCTCTCTATCCATTTCTCTTTTCTCATCTTTGTAATACCTCTCTACATATCTCTCTCCTTTTTCTCCCTCACTCTATCTCTCCCCCACTCTTTACCTCTCTCATCTCTTTCTGCATCTTTCAACCTTCATATCTTAGTCTCTCTCACTTTCCTGTTCATTCTATCTCTCTTACATTCTCCCTCCATCATTCTCTTACTCTCTCTCTTACTTCTCTCTTTATTAATCATCTCCCTCTAACTCTTACTATGTTCACTCTCTCCTTCCCTCCCATAATCCAACCCTTTCTATCTCATTCTCCCTCCCTCCTTCATTTCCTTTATCTTTTTATCTCACTCTCCCTCCCTTCCTATCTTTTTACCTCAGTCTTGCACTATCGCTCTCTTATCATCTCTCTCACACTATCTTCTTTCTCTGTCACTCTCTGTCACTCACTATTTCTCCCTCTCCCTATCTATCTCTTTCTTGCCCTCTCTCCCACTCTCCGTCTCTTTCTGAATCACCGCCTCATTACAACCCTCATACGCTCCCTCCCTATGCCGTTTTTCTCCCCCTCTCAATCTCCTTCCTCTTTCTATATTTCCCCTGTCCTTCCTTCTCTACTCTCTCTACCATCTCTCATATATTTTCCCATAACTTTCTCTCTACCTCTCGTATTCTCTCTCAATCTCTTTCTGTTCTCTAACTCTCTCTCTCCTTCTCTGCCTCACTTTCTATTTCCCTCTCAGTTTCCCTCCCTCTATCTCTCTTACTCTTCCTCTATCTCGCTCTCTTTCTCTCGCCTCTCTATCTTCCCAACACCCTCCCTCTCTTCTTACCTCTCTCTTGCTCCATCTCTCTCCTATCATCTCTTCTATTATTCTCAGTCTCTATTACTCTCTCACTCTCTGTCACTCAGTTTCTCTCTCTCTCTCTATCACTCTCTTTCATGCTTTCTCTCCTACTCTCTGTCTCTTTCTTTATCTCTCCCTCATTCTAACCCTCAAACGCTCCCTCCCTACATCCCTTTTTCCCCCCACTCTATCCCTTTCCTCTCTCTATTTCCCTCTCCCTCCCTTCTCAACTTTCCCTATGATCTCTCATACATTTTCTCTCTCTTTTTTAACTCTCTCTCTTTCTCTTCTTTTTCATTCTCTTTCTCGCTCTATTTCAATTTTTCTTTCTTTTTCTCTTGTCTCTCTATCTCTCTTTCTCTAATTTCATTGCTCGCTCTCTCTTACTTGCTCTCTCATCTCTCCCACAACCCTCTCTTATAATCTTTATCTATCTCTCTTCCTTTCTATCTATCTCTCTCTCTTATCTTTATCACTTGCTTTCTCTTTCTCTCTCTCCTAATCTCTTTCATTCATACCCTCTTCTATCTCTTTCTTGCCCTCTCTCCCACTCTCCGTCTCTTTCTGAATCACCGCCTCATTACAACCCTCATACGCTCCCTCCCTATGCCGTTTTTCTCCCCCTCTCAATCTCCTTCCTCTTTCTATATTTCCCCTGTCCTTCCTTCTCTACTCTCTCTACCATCTCTCATATATTTTCCCATAACTTTCTCTCTACCTCTCGTATTCTCTCTCAATCTCTTTCTGTTCTCTAACTCTCTCTCTCCTTCTCTGCCTCACTTTCTATTTCCCTCTCAGTTTCCCTCCCTCTATCTCTCTTACTCTTCCTCTATCTCGCTCTCTTTCTCTCGCCTCTCTATCTTCCCAACACCCTCCCTCTCTTCTTACCTCTCTCTTGCTCCATCTCTCTCCTATCATCTCTTCTATTATTCTCAGTCTCTATTACTCTCTCACTCTCTGTCACTCAGTTTCTCTCTCTCTCTCTATCACTCTCTTTCATGCTTTCTCTCCTACTCTCTGTCTCTTTCTTTATCTCTCCCTCATTCTAACCCTCAAACGCTCCCTCCCTACATCCCTTTTTCCCCCCACTCTATCCCTTTCCTCTCTCTATTTCCCTCTCCCTCCCTTCTCAACTTTCCCTATGATCTCTCATACATTTTCTCTCTCTTTTTTAACTCTCTCTCTTTCTCTTCTTTTTCATTCTCTTTCTCGCTCTATTTCAATTTTTCTTTCTTTTTCTCTTGTCTCTCTATCTCTCTTTCTCTAATTTCATTGCTCGCTCTCTCTTACTTTCTCTCTCATCTCTCCCACAACCCCCTCTTATAATCTTTATCTATCTCTCTCCCTTTCTATCTATCTCTCTCTCTTACTCAATATTTCCCTCTCTCCCTCTTTCCATCCCACTCTTTATCTCTCTCTCCCTCTCTCACACTCTTTTTCTTCCTTTCTCTTTAATCCAATCTGTCTCTACTCCACTCACTTTCATTCTGTCTGACCCTGCCTCCCTTTTCTCTTTCAACATACTTATCATAATCTCTCTATCCATTTCTCTTTTCTCATCTCTGCCTTACAAATCTACATATCACTCTCCATTTTTTCCTACCTATATTTGCCCCCGGCTCTTTACCTGTCTCATCTCTCTCTCCATCTCTCAACCTCCCTATC
>NW_018237213.1:0-1205 GCF_001263595.1 Phalaenopsis equestris | reverse complement strand
GCACGGGTTCTTTGAAACAAAATCAAGCACACCGAGTTTTCAACCCACATATGGATATGGGGCAATCGATAATATGCCTAGTCTAAATTAGAGAACCGTATGGATAGTCTAAGAGCTTCTAATGCTATCAATCTAGACTTCTTGATAATAAAAGCTTAAGTTAACCAAGAAACCAAACCCAAAGATTTTTTTTTTATATATAATTTTAGTTTAATTATTTAAGATACTTCAAAATGTCATAAATGGTATTTGCATTTGATGATGTAAAAAATGAATATATGGATTATGTATTTACCTTTTGGTGGACACTCTTATAGGTATTTTATTTTAAGATTATATTTATGTTTTTTTTTATTTTATTTGGAACAATAGTAATATTTATAAGGTAAAGGAAAAATATGGAATCATTTTATCACTTGCATCATGATTTATGTTTAAAAGATTTTTGTGCAATGAGATTTGGATGGTCATTATAACATCTATATGGCTCAAATAAGTTGTGCATTAATCCTATGATCAATTTTGATGAGGGTATATCTTAAGCCATACAACCTCCATTAACTCCTTCATTATCATTAGGAACTTGATAATTTGGTATAGTGCTCAAATATAATATGATTTGATTTTCTATAGGATTTATTTGAGGATTAAAATACATTAAAATGTGGGGGTTTTTTAAAACCAGCATGGATCTTAAAGATACAACAACAACAAAAACAACAAAGCCCTTATCCCACTAAGTGGGGTCGGCTACATGAATCTTTTTTTCTCTATTGCGTCCTATTTATTGTCATATTTTCATTTAATTCTAATAAATTAAGATTATTTTTTATACATTATGCACAAGTCTTTCTAGGTCTATCTCTACCTTTCTTAACATAAGTCGAATCTAAAACATCTACTCTTATAATTGGATAATCAGCTGGTCGAAGTTTAATGTGAGCAAACCATCTATGAAGACTCTCTAACTTTGTCTGTCACTGGGGCCACACCATCTAAGACGTGACTTTCTTCATCATATATCTTAGCAATGTATTAAATATATTCTTTATCTAAATACTCTATTTCTATCTCTTAAGCTTTCTTATCCTTTATCAAGATGAAAAAAAACTCTATTAAATTTGTTGTGTATCTTATTCAATTTCATGCACAATTATTGATTTAAGCGCATGAGGGCTTTGTTGAAGATAATATAACTTAAATGG
>NW_018237212.1:0-1276 GCF_001263595.1 Phalaenopsis equestris | reverse complement strand
AGTTATACTAGGACGGGATTCACAATTATTGAATAATATAGTTTTAAAATAAACAAGTTAGTTTTAAAGCCTTATTAAAATAATCAGTACCAGAATATTCTGACATCATTTTTCTCTGTTTTCTTACAGTGAGAAAAAAATGCCTATTATTGTAAGTGGTTAATATATATTTTTTTTAAATCATTAATTTCAAGTCATTTTTCATTTGGGGGTTTTTTCATCATATCTTACCTGCTGATGATATTCTTAAAGTAAAAGATTTACGTATTCCTTCTCGATGTTTTCTTTGTAAATATGAGGAAGATAATTTGGAGCATATTTTTATTTCTTGCACCTATGCTAAGGAGGTTTGGAATGATATCTTCACTTTTTGTGACATGTCGATAAATGATGTCATTATTTTTCCATCAATGGTTTCTTTAACTTTTGAAGATGTGTCGGTGAGAATATTTTTTTTTTACCGCTATTCATATTATTGTTTTTTGGTACATTTGGTTAGATGGGAATAAATCTAAACATAATGACAATTAGATTACTACTCATTCATGCTTTATCTTCATTACTAATTTTATTTATAATATATTTCGTTTTGGTAAATTTAAAAATCCTTTGCGTTTGAAATCGAGGAACATCTTTTTTAGATGTGATATAGATATTCATTCTTATTGTAAGTCTGTTATTAATTTAAATCGCTGGAATAAGCATTTGCGTGACTTTCCTAAAATCAATATTGATGGAAGTTAAATAATTTTTTTTCTGAAATTGGTGGATTGTGTCGTAACATCGAAGAAAAATATATTTTCTGGTTTTCTGCTCCTACTATCCCTGTATCATCTATTTGTTCTGAAGCTGACGCTGTTATACTTGCATTAACTTTAGCTGTTATTTGCAGTGGACATTTGAACGATGTTGAGATAGATTTTTTGGAACTTTGGAACTATTGTACTAAGAAGAAATTGTATCTTTGGAGTCTTATTATTCAAATGAAAAAAATATTTGCTTTCCTTAAGATTTTGCAGATTAATTGGCTATTTATATATCGAGAGACAACCAATGTGCAAATTGGGCTGCTAAGCGTGGGTTGGAGAAACAAGACTTCATATTTCCGGTTCGAGTACCTCATGAGCTTTCTATTCTTATTCATGATAATTGTTTAGAAACTCCTTATATTCGATGTGATAATGTTTTTTAGATTTTTTTTGCGTGAGTTGTTCTTACGGGATTCTTTAAAAAAAATCATTAATTTCAAAATTAATCTAAATATTATAAAACTTAT
>NW_018237211.1:0-1706 GCF_001263595.1 Phalaenopsis equestris | reverse complement strand
GAGCAATTAATTTCAAGTATCAAATCCAATTTGCTACCACACATGAGAAAATGTCAATTTGAACAGCGGGCTGATTTCCATATTCGCAACAAATCTCCCATTTAGAGACTGGTACACTTGCTGTATCACCTACTAGTTGCGTCATCATTTTCTTCAAATGTGATATCATTCACCTCTGCAACTCAAAGCCTTAGTCTTCATGCCAGAAGACTAACTAAAGTCAAGCACAACTTCAGTTTCTCAAGAGTAACACCCTTTGTCGACACATCATCGTCAACTGGCTATGTACCTCCAAGCTCTTTCCTAGGTTGCTCATGTTTTTGCTTATAACTCCCTCTGCATTGGCAATATCATGCCTCTGCTGAAAGTCATTTTCAACAAGTCTAGAATTGTACATATTACTGTCATCAAAAGCAGTCTTCACCCGCTACACATACTTGTGCAATGTCTTCTTCCTTGGTGGAAGTTCTGTCAGCTCCCAAGTCTGATTCTCTGACAGAGAATCTATCTTTGCCAGTTGTTTTCCCAGTAACGAAAGATGAAGTTTCTTCACATAAAGGTAGTCTTCTATCTGTATCATCTAATAACCAAAATCTATTTCATTAAAATTCTCGATCCCATATGTCATCACATCATCTAGCCATTGATTTCCCTCAGATTTGAACCTGAGTTCTGATACCAGTTGTTGTGAAAAACAACAACAATAAAACAAAAATCAGGCTGAGAAAAAATTCGCAAAATTGAAAACACAGTGGAAACACACAGATTTATGTGGTTTGGCAAATTGCATATATTCACGGAGCTGCAGAGGATTTTATTGGCTTGAGCACTACACCCGTCAATCGTCTCGACGATTACAAGAAAGAACAATCTCTCTCCTCTCTCCTCTCTCCTCTCTCCTCTCTCCTCTCTCCTCTCTCCTCTCTCCTCTCTCCTCTCTCCTCTCTCCTCTCTCCTCTCTCCTCTCTCCTCTCTCCTCTCTCCTCTCTCCTCTCGAGAACAACAACCGAAGAAGAAGCCTGGAAACCAAAGCCCGAGAGAGATAACAATGGGAGCTAGCATCTCTATTTATTAATTTCATCATCTAATTTCATAATGTCATTAGGCTCATTAAGGAATTAATCAAATAATTAATTAATCTCATTAATTATTTTATTTTCTCTTATGTAGCAAATCATATAAGGAATTAAGAGCAATTAATTTAACAATTAATTTTGAGTATCAAATTTAATTTGTTGTCAAACATGAGAAAATGTCAATTTGAACAGTAGAACAGTTTCCATATTCATAACACACTAGGCTGTTAACATTAATCCCTTCGCATCATTCTTCAACTCATTTTATCTCTTCCTTTTCAGATGGTAACTCAAGATTGACTTTGGCTCTTGCTAGTGAGTTGAACTCAGCTGACTAGTTTTCTGATAAACTGAGCTCTAGCTTTTGTATGAGCTCAAATTGAGCTCGAGCTCGAGTTTGAACTTGTTATTGAGCGGATGAGTTGAGTTTGAGTTTACTTTGACGTAAGCCAAACTCGACATTACACAAAATATGTCATATTACCGTCAGGCATTTTGAAGCTAATTGAGCATATTTCCGAAGCTAATCAAGTTTTGCGTCTGAGTTACGTTGAAATAAATTAGAAGTTAAAATAGGCGTCGCTAATTGAGATTGCGTTGACATTAGTGTCAGATTTTTTTTTTTTTTTT
>NW_018237210.1:0-355 GCF_001263595.1 Phalaenopsis equestris | reverse complement strand
GCCAGAGAAGAAGAGAGACGAGATCGTGCACGAGAGGAAGACTGATAGCGCGAGGGGTAGGATAGGGGCTACCTCTGTTATATGTTAGATTGGTTGTTTCGGATTCGGGGGAGAAATTCCTCGAACCATTGACTGTGTATGACTACCTCTTTGCCCCTGTGGGGTCTTTTGAATATAACGATTACGGTTTCAGCTACGTTTTGACTGTTTCTAGCGATATCGTGATTGTTAACGACCAATCTAACCTCGATTTCGATTCCCAAAATGACCCTCAAATCATATTTAAGTCCGATGAATGTGTTAACGGAAACGACGGAGAGATTGACAACACCGGTTATTACAGTTCTGGGAGTGA
>NW_018237209.1:0-350 GCF_001263595.1 Phalaenopsis equestris | reverse complement strand
ACTTAATTCCTATATTTTTGCATATCTAATTACATCTAAAATTTGATTTTTTACTTATACAACCTTAATTAAACATATGTAAAGATGTGTCACTAATTAAAAATTTAAACACTGGTATTTTGTATGTGATATAAAATACAAAATAGGGGTGTGGGGGTGAACAGGAGCCGAACACGAGCACAAAAAGTGTGTTCGTATTCGGCTCGTTTGCTTACCGAGTCGAACATGAGCTGTTCACGAACAAAGAGTTGTTTTGGCAACCCCAATCACATAATCATAAGATGTTAAGGGTTGGAGCAAGACTTAAAAATTATGGTTTATATTAAAACATCATTTGAATCTAATTTAAT
>NW_018237208.1:0-563 GCF_001263595.1 Phalaenopsis equestris | reverse complement strand
TTTTCAAGAAAAGTGAGGTTTTGACATTAAAATAATTATAAAAATTAAAATGTAAGTAAAAAATTTTAAAAAAGTGGTTTTGGGAATTCCTTATGACCAGAGGCACCCAAGAAAAAAAAAACGATATTAAAATAAATAGCTCTTTGGGCTATTTTCAATTTAACAATAATTAAGAAATTTAAAAATCACAAAAATACAAAAATGCACAAAAATGTTCCTAATTGTTTCTTGACCACTTCAGATCAATTAGAATATTTTTCATAATTTTCTAAATAAATATGTATATTTTTATGTTTCTAAAAATTTATTTACATATTTTTTTGCTAAAATAATATAAAAAATAGAATAAATATTAGAAAAATATGAAATTATTTTCTTTAAGTTCCTTAAAGTTAGTAAGATTAATGAAAAACATAAACTTGATTTTTCAAAATAAAATGAATTTTGTTTTTAATTAATTCTAAAAAGAATTATAATAATTAAAATATAATTAAAAATTCATGAAATTTAGTGTGAGTGCCCCTCTAACCTAGGTGAACCCTTAATAATTTTCTCAAGGGACA
>NW_018237207.1:191933-192902 GCF_001263595.1 Phalaenopsis equestris | reverse complement strand
TAAGATCAAAGGTTACCCATTCCCCTCCTTGACTTTAGCCTAAATGTTAATTAAAAGGCTAAATTTCCAAAATTACACATTTGCCCCTAAGGCTCTAACACCTCATAATTTGTCAAATTCAATTCAAATGACTTTGAAATTTTTATCCTACCTCACTCATGGGCCAATTGAGACATCAGAGAAGAAAATATGATTTTTCAAAATTTAATTTAATTTATGTAATTATTTTATTTTCATGTAAAGATAGGATTTTTCAAAGAAAATTCCTAACTTGACCAAGGTAAATTATAATCCATTAAAACTTTTACTCAAGGTAGACCTAGATAAGAGAAACCTTTGGATTAAATTTCATAATTTTTTTGAATTTTATGTGATTTAGTAAAATTAGTTTAAGTTCTAGGCTATTTAATAAAAATAAAATATTTCTGGTGGTGAAAATTACATTTTATATTTTTGAAAATCTCCCTAAGGTCAGAGAACTCAGAGGAGTAGATTTTATATTTTTCTGATTTTTCCTTGATTTATTAAAATTATTTTATTAAAATTATTTTAGTGAAAAACTTATTTTTAGCCTTTTAAAAATTATTTTTAAGATTTAAAATTCATTATCTTTATTCAGAAAATCAGGAAAAATATTCTAATTGTTCCTATGTAATTGGAAAGCAATTCAGAGCATTTCCATGAGTTTTATTATTTTTGTGATTTTTATGAATTTTTTTAATTATTTAAATATTTAAAATAAGCTAAAAATCAAGTTTTTTATTTTAAATATAATTTTATTTTTAGAAAATACTCTTGATCACAGAGAACTTAAAAAACTAAGTTTCATAATTTTTTGAGTTATATTTTAATTTTAAAAAAATATTTAAATGCCAAGAGTGGTATTTATCTTTAAAAATCACTTTAAGTTGTCAAATGAACTCAAAATATTTTGAAATTTTTATGATGAGTTCTCTGGATCATAAATCA
>NW_018237207.1:184686-190328 GCF_001263595.1 Phalaenopsis equestris | reverse complement strand
TTTGACCCAAATCAAAATTGGGCTCAAATCATGGACCAATTGAGCTTGGATTTGGTTTAGTTTGGTCATATCAAAATTGAATTTGAGTTTGGGATTGGAATTGGGGAAATTTGGGTCTTTAAAGAGCAATTTGGGGATTTTGCTTAAAGATGGCCAAATTGGCCAAATTAGGTCATGTAGTAGTTAAGAAAAATGAAATTAGGAATATTTAGGTTTTACTGAGAGTTTTTGGGAATTTTTGAAATTTTTGGGATTTTTTGTCCAAGAGGGGTATTTTGGTAATTTGGGGGTGCTTTATGGGTAAAAGGCCAAGATGGGTATTTTGGTAGATTTGAGGTACCAATCATCACCAGTAAGCCATGGACTAATGAGAACGCTATTTTGGGTCCTCTACATAATGGTCTTAGCCAAACCATAGCGCTAGGGCTAGTAAGTTTAAGGGACCATCTACATGAGTATCCCAAAAGATCAAGGGATCTAGGCTAGAAATTTGAGTTCAGTGTTGTGAGTGATTGTGGGTACAAATAAGTGTAGTGAGTGCCTTAGCTCCATACCAACACTTAAGGTCAACCCTAAGGTCCAGCAATCTTAAGGGTGACTTATCTTGAGTTTCCCCCACAGTGACCCCACCTACTAAGTGTTTAGAGGTTAGGACCAATATGTGGAACTTCAAGTTGAGTAGAGAAAAGTATGGAATTTCTAGTGGTGAGGGTTCCATGTCTAGTTTTCTAGGAAAAGTCAACAGGAAAAGTCCTAAGGCTAGACCCTAGGCTACTAAAGAGGAAAAACTAAACGTCAACAAAAATTGAGGTCAACAAACATAAAAGGAATTCAAGCAAATGGTTGAACAAGTGCGGGATGCCTTAACCCAATCTAAGGGTGGTGCATTAGTTTTAAAGGGTAGATGTTACCTGGAGGAATTTGATGTCGTGCCTTTCCCCAAGTGTTTTGTGGCCCAAACTTCAAGATATTTGATGGGACTAGAAATCCCAGACAACGTATAACACATTTTCGAGTCAGCTCTGGTAGCACAAGAAATAGTGAGGCTCACTCATCTAGCAATTCGTCAGCAACTTCTCAGGAATTGCTTTCAACTGGTACACTGACTTGCCCAATGGGTCAGTTAAAACATTTTTCGAGTTGGAACAGTTATTTTTGAAAAGATTTGTAGGGGAACAACACCATGTGTCTATTGGAGAGCTCATGATGGAAAAATAAAATCCTAGCGAAACTTTGGTGGACTATATTTAGAGGTGGAGAAACCTTACCATGAAATGCGAACGTCAGCTACAGGAACATCATGCAATTGAAATTCTACTCAAGAGCATTCATGGGCCAGTAGCTTTCATGCTTAAGGGACTCACCATCACATCCTTTGAGAAGCTACTCAGTAAAGCCAGCAGCCTTCAAAAGGAAATAAAGCACATGGAGCCACACAAAAAGGCTATGGTGACTAGAGTGTTCAAACAGAAATCAGGAGTAGTAGCGACCCTCGATAAAGGAAAACTGTGGATGAAGATATATGAAGAAGAGTCTCGCCAGTCTTTGTCACAGTACGCTGAGAAACAGAGTAGTCAATCCAACCAGCGACTGCCTCAAGAAGGATCACCTCGAGCAGGAGATAAGAAAATTTCCCTGTCAGAACAACATAAAATTGTGTATTCTTTCAAAGATGAAGTCATACCTAAAATATTCAGAAGTCTGATGAAGAAGCCGAAGTTCAGACTACCAGAACCGAAGAAGCCCGAAGAGGTGGACAAGAAAAATGAAGCAAATTATTGCCCAAACCACCGGTTGCTTGGGCATATTATAGAAAAATACTTTGTCTTTAAAGATTGGCTCGAGAGGAACCTTAAAGAAGAGAACATAACAGTCCCAGAAGAATATTTAAAAGAACCTGAAAAAGGTTCCATAAATATGATTTCGGCCGAGCCAATCTCCTCAATCAATCCGTATACTAGAACAGATGGATGGAGTACAAATTGGGATGAACTCAACAGTGTACTCAATCAAATACATGATCCATCAAAACAATCTTCTGCGCATACCGGAAAAGAAGAATGGAATGAGGTCTAGAGCAGATCATCCAAGAAGATACTACATAAGATCCAGTTTGATCAAAACAAGCCTCCATTCAGAGTCCGCATCACACCAAGCCCGAGATGAAGGTTTCATCAGGAGAGCCATTGTCGGACAAAGAAGAAGAAGAAAAGTGTCACTAAAAATATTGATAGCACGGGGGGTAGGATAGGGACTGCCTCTACTAGATTGGTTGTCTCAGATTTGGGAAAAAAAATCCTCGAACCCCTGAATTTGTATGATTATCTTTTTGTCCCTCCGGGCTCTTATGAATATAATGATTGTGATTTCGGCTACGTTTTAAATATTTCTAGTGATAGCGTAACTGATTATGACCAATCTAGCTTCAATCTTGATCCCCAAAATGATCCTCAAATTGTACTTGGGTTCGATGAACTTGTTGTAAAGTCCAAAGAAGACATCAATGACACTGCTTACGATAGCACTGGAGTGTGGAGCCAATTGTCGAGCATCACGGTACACCACTTACCATCAACTTGGATCTTTCCGACATAGAGGAAGAGACACCAGAAGATTCAACAATGATATCTCAAGAAGAAAAAATCACAGAATTCAACTTGAGGAGTGGAGATCTTGATCCCCAAAATGATCCTCAAATTGTACTTGGGTTCGATGAACTTGTTGTAAAGTCCAAAGAAGACATCAATGACACTGCTTACGATAGCACTGGAGTGTGGAGCCAATTGTCGAGCATCACGGTACACCACTTACCATCAACTTGGATCTTTCCGACATAGAGGAAGAGACAAGATTCAACAATGATATCTCAAAAAGAAGAAATCACAGAATTCAACTTGAGGAGTGGAGAAGTGTTACCATCAAGAACAACTCCAACAGACAAAGGAAAAAAGATAATGACCCGAGAAGAGATACCTCCACCTCCACCAATGGAAGAATCACATAATCAAGATAAAATCAGAGGATCATAGAAAGTAGACTACAATGTGCTAGCTTATCTTAGGAAGTTACTTGCCCGATTAAGTATCTATGGCACTCTGATCCTATCAAAGGAGATGAGAGAGTCTCTGGTTACAGCTTTGCTTGACCCAAAAATTTTCTTAGCTCAGTTGGCCAGTACATCCTCAGATGAAGTTTGTTCGTTGAAAGAACAGCTAACCTTCACAGATGAAGACTTGTTGCTCGGTACCACCGACCACAATCGTCCACTCTACATCTCCGTCAACATCGACAAATTTGTGTTGTCCAGAGTTTTAGTAGATCCTAGAGCATTACTTAACTTGACGAGCCTACGAAGATTGGCCTATTTAAATATTGAAGCTCAAGAGCTTACGACCGATAAAATGATGTTAAGAGGATTCAACCAAAAGGGAGAAAGAGCCCTAGGATAAATTACATTACTTATGAAGGTTGAAGAACTCGTAACAATCGCTAAACTTCATATCATAAACACCGAGACCACTTTTAACGCTTTGTTGGGTCGACCATGGATTCATGAACACACTAGGGTTCCATCATCTCTACACCAGTGCATCAAATACCGTAAATATGGTTAAGAAAATTGCATCAAAGAAGACCTACAATAATTTTCAGTGCATGAAGTTGGTATCCACGAAGATATTGCCTACTATCGAAGATAATGCCTACTATGCGCCTCCAAAGAGGACTATCTTCTCTCGTGAAGTTTTCACAAAAAAAGATAAAGATTTAGAAGAAGTACAAGGAGGAGGCCATTCAACTCCGCTTCAGCGGTCTTCCATCACTCCCATAAAATGAGTTGGTGAAGGTTCTTTTAGTTACCGCACCCGAGGTCGAGGCCGAGGACGTGGATGAGGAAAGATCAATTTAATCATTGAACGGACTAGGCTAACCATCAGCATTGGTGATGGAGACAATTCTGAAGATGAGATAGTAATGATAAAACGGAAGAAACCTCAGTACGAGATATCTCTGGAAGATATAGAGAAAAATGAATATGAAACAATGTATGATCGGATAAACCACTATGTGAATGTTGTGACCCTTACTCTTGTTCTCCCTCAAAAATTTGAGAGTTTAGAGGTCAAGGAATTCTATAGTGTTGGTTCAAATCCGATCAAATTTTATTGTGCTTCTACCTCTACTGAGCTTGAAAAACATGTAAATTTGGACAATGATCCTAATGATGAATTAATGTAATGAATTAATGGAATTGCCTTTTGGTTACTTCTCATCTTGTGTTCAAAAGTTAATTCAACACGGACACTTACCAAAACTAATGCCAAAATATAAATTTCAACTTTTTTAAAAATTATGGAATGGTAAAAGTTGAACTCCAAATTTAGAAGAAGGTCTCGGATTTCGTACAATCAGATCAGTCGACGATTCTAAATTTTGCATGGTTGTTACTGGTGAGTCAGAAGAGGATTGCCTTAATATAGAGGATGACTATTATGATCAACCAATAGAAGATGCTCCACAAGAATTTGAGGAAGAAATTAAATCTGCCATTGTTGAGTTGAAAGAAATTAACCTCGAGACTGAAAAACAACCCCGACCAACATTTATAAGTTCTCTACACAATGACGAAGAATCTGCAGAATTGATCAAACTATTAACAAAATTTAAAGGTTGCTTCGCATGGAGCTACGACGAAATGCCAGGACAATCCGTAGAAGTTACAGGCCATAAACTCGGGGACAAGCTCCCAAGAGAATGCGCCTCGAAGTAGAACAACAAGTCATCGCCGAGGTGAAGAAATTAATAGACACCAACTTTTTAAAAGAAGAACAATACCCCACGTGGTTAGCTGACATTGTACCTATTAAAAAGAAAAATGGATAGATCCGTGTTTGTGTCGACTTCAGAGATTTGAACAAGGCATGTCCAAAAGACAAATTTCCACTACCCATACCAGAGATGATGGTGGATATCACTTCAACACACGAAATTTTCCCCTTCATGGACGAATCATCGGGATACAACCAATTCAAGATGGCTCTAGAGGATGCAGCACTTACAGCCTTTAGAACAACGATTGGAATTTTCTGCTACATAGAGATGTCATTCGGTTTAAAGAATGCCAAAGCAACAAATCAACTCGAATTGATGAAGATTTTTTATTACCTCATTCACAATCAAGTAGAATGCTACGTGGATGATTTAGTCATTAAAAGTAAACGAAAAATACCATTTGTACGATTTGAGGATCGTGTTTGAACAGTTATGATGATATGACCTTAAAATGAATCCATTAAAGTGCGCTTCGGGAATTTTCTGGGATTCGTTGTTCGTCATCGGGGTATTGAGATCGACTCAGATAAAATTAAAGCTGACTTAGAAATGTCTCCTCCTAAAACCTTGAAACAATTACGTTCCTTCCAAGGGAAGTTGGCATATATGAGACGCTTTATTTCTAATCTCTCAGCTAGGTGTCAACTTTTCTCGGCATTAATTAAAAAGGACGCCAAATTTATTTGGGAAGAGAAATGCCAGTGAGCTTTCGAGGACGTTAAACAATATTTAATGACACCTCCTGACTTGGCAGCCCCTATCCCAGTGTAACCTTTGATAATTTATATAGCGGCCTTAGACGACTTGGAGCC